>NC_048599.1:62855009-63117509 GCF_003668045.3 Cricetulus griseus | reverse complement strand
CCACCATGTCAGCCCCCCTGCTACGATCTGGGTTTACCAGGACTCAGATTCATGTTTCTTAAGACTGTGAAGTGCTGGGGTCCTGAATTTGGAAGAAATTCAAAACTAATCACTATGTTTATTCAAGAAAGCAATCACTCACATATACATTACCAGACACATGCTCACACATTTGTTGAATTCAGTTGAGGTGAAATTGCTCACCTTTAATTTTTATTTTAAAGGCAAAAGCCATTTGGTCATATCAATAGTGGGAAAAACAAAATTTGGCAAGGGAACATATATATTTATGTATTTCTTGGGGTTAGTTTCTTGTTCATATCTTTCTAGTTCACCTTTGTTCCCTGATTACCCAAACTTGAGAAATCCAGTTTCATGTTTTTACCTTATCTTGATGCAATAAAAAAAAAGTATTTTAAAATTTTGGCTTGTAAGAATTCATAATTTTGCAATCATCATAGGTATTTATTTTCATACCTAAAATTTTGAGCTCTTGTATTTTTAATATGCTCTCTCATGTCTTTGATTTTTATCAAGGAGGCAGTGAAATTTGAGGATTTCCATAACAGTACATGGGCCTTACTTTCTGCACTGTTTGGTTTTTGATTCTCAAAGTTGCGTCATTACAACCATGCCCAGCTTGCTCATCTCCCCTGCTGTTCTCATGAAGGTCTACAGTGTGTCCACCACTAACACCAAAAACAGCCAATGACCTACTCTGCTCACCGATACTTTCCATCCAGAACCTCAGCTCTACCACTGAAACATGAAAGAAGCAATTAGTAATGAGAAAAGCCAATAGAGTTTTCTCCTGACTATAAGAGTGAGAAACTTGAAGGAAAATACTATCCTTGCTGATGCCATTTTTAAATGAAAAAAAAAAGTGCTATTTGTTACACAAGTTGAATGTTCCCAAAGGCACAGAATGAATCTCTATCTCCCCTTCTACACACATGAACAGACGTTCTATGGGCATGACATTTTATTACACACCAAACTGTTTAGGGGTAGAATTTATGATTAAGGGGAGCTAATCAGAGAGGTATATCACATGGAATCACTCTTGGCCAGAAAATGGTAACGGAGACCAAATAGAGCACCCACGCCTTTGTGTTTAATTGTTTGCTTTTGCTTTTGAGTTTTCTTTTATTCCCCTTTCAGAAGCCTTACATTATACCAAGTTGAGATCACAATCTTGATCAATTTATGGCTAAAGAATCCTGGGAGGATCTAAATATAGTGAAAAACAAACGACTGTCACAAATAAAATATTTCAACCTTGTTTTTTTAGAATGTATCCTAAATTAACCTCAACAGGAAAACTGCCCTTTTTGGGCAAATCAGGAAAACAAGACTAAATTTATGAATAGTGAGCATGTGCAGTCCTTCAAAACAATGGACTTTCTTTTTTCTTTCCTTACTTTTTTTTTGATATTTTTTTTCTAACTACGTCATGAATCGATTAATGAGAAACAGGTAGAACAAAGCCCGGGGGAACCTTTTTACCCCAGGCAGATACAGTCACCTGTTATTGGGGTCAATGTGCAGAGAACAAACAGCAGAGAGAAAATACTTCTTTTTAAAGGTTCTTATACATCACGATTTAATGGTAAAGGATGATTTGTCAAATGGAAATCCATTAGTAATTTTTCTTTCCAGAGTGATATAACTTTGAAAAATGAAGATTATTAAATACAGGAAGTAAGTTAATTCACAATGAGTCCATCCCCATCGTTACTGATAATGATAATCACTCACAAGATGTATCCTGATGTCCTTTGCATATTCACTCATTAGCCAAGCAGGCAAGCCATCACTGAAGCACATGGCTTTGCATGAGTATCTTGCACGCAGCACTGTGAGAGGTGCAGCTTTGGCACACATTTTCTCTAAGCGATAGAACATCACTTGAGAGTTGAATATATTTATAAATCACGGTAGGGGACAAACCTTAGTCATTTTAACTTCTAATCACTTAATACTAAGTGATTCAGACTGAACTGCTCATAATTTATATCAAGCTAAAAGAATAAGTAATTTTGATATTTGGAAATTTCACCACCCCAAAATCTGTGACACATCTTTCTTAAATCAGTGACTCATCCTCTGACAAACAGCACAGACAGATTTCTCTGTTATGTAAAGAGTCAACACATTCCCTGTGACAGGTATTTCATCTCAAATAGCTCAAAGTTCTTTCCATTATGTTAAACAACCATTATTCTCTAGTTCTAAACTAGAAAAACAAAATACACACCATTGAAAGTCTTGCCATGAGTCATTTGGCAATTATCTGAGAATAATTACCGTTGAGTCCTGACTCAAAAATAATATAGCCATCCAGCCACTTTCTTTGTGCAAAAGCTTAGTGTGAAAAAAGAAAATAAAGGAAACGCCTGTCTCCAATGTTCAGAACATCTGCATGAGTAAAAATTATTCAAAAAGATACCATGAATTTTTAAAATGAAATGCAGCATGTAAAAATTAAGCACCTGGTCTTTTTCTTTATATTTCATTAAAAAATTCTAAATAGACTCTCACCAGCTGTACATTTTACTGCATTTTATATCATGGCAGGCAGTCAAAGCAATACTGCAGCCTTTCTCATCTGAATTCCACATAAAAATTAATAAAAAAGTAAAAAGGGAAAAGATAGAACCTGTCTCCTGTGAGAGGCAACAAGAAATTAAAGATGCCACACAAAACAACAAGGACATAAACATGATCCAAAAAAAGAAATCTAACTCCAAGCAGAACCCATGAGATAAAGGCAAGGGATACTATCTTTTGTTGCTGTTGTTCGTTTCCAAAATAAAACAGAAATTTGGATGAGAAATACCATCTGGCTTTAGTAAAAGGATTTATTTACTTTATTTTAAAGATACAAGGAAATGAGTGAAGAAGTCATCTTACTGATTATTCTTTGTTTTTTATTTTAACCTGATGATTCATATGCCAATCAAAAATGCATATTATAAGCCAGGAAGCAACACTTTCTAAACTTGACAGTTGGCTAGCATGTACTGTATGACCAGTACTGATCAACGTTCCATATTGTTAACAGGGAAAAAAGAAAGGAAAAATGGGGAGGGGGAGAGGGATTCCTAAATCAAGCAAGAATCATTGTCTCAAATTGGCAGGTGAGCTTACAAGGCAACTAACAACTCCAAGTCCATGTGCATTGCTTGACTGTGTAGAAGGAATCGGGACGTTTGCTTCTTAAAAACCCTCATTGATTCTGTGATCATATTGCTGCAGTATTCTTTGATGGTGCAACATTGCTTTGTGAATGAATGCTATTTCACTTCTATTTGATCAAATGTGGTTTGACGAACATCAGCCCTGCTTTAGAAATACTTCTACAAGCAGCTCTTTCCTTGAAGATGTGTCAGAAGGCACTAGTCAGGCACCAGGTAAGGCTAGTTTGATTCAACTTTGCCATTCAGGCCTCAGAATATTATTTTATTTTCCAAATACGAACACTAAGTGCAGCTCTAGATGATGTAGAAAAATAGCAAGCAAATCTCTCAGTCTCCAGACTATCAGTGACATCTTTCCAGTGAGAGATGGGTCTGGGAACAACAGTTCAGGGAACCTCAGTCTCTCTTCCATACTGCATAGCTTGGAGATGAGAGGTTCCAAGCTCAGACAGAGGCAATACCAGTCACATACAGCCTTCAGGAAAATGACAGCATACACGACTTCTGATTTAAAAAAAAAAATACTTGTCACTTCTAAAGGCACATTTTTCCTGTGGTGTCAATCATATAATGAAAAGGAGACATTTTATGACTGCTTCGGGGATTTGGATAATACATATAATGATTATGGTGATTTTAAAAATGCTTAATTACAGAAAAAATATATAGTATTATGTATAAATCAATATAAATGCATTAATAAAAAAGCAACCTAAGAAAATTCTAGCTATATACTTAACTGAAAACTTGGTTTCTTTTTCTGCTAAACCTCTGGATTATAGTTAAATGCTTTGTCACAGGCATTTATTGACCAAAATAAGTTAGTCTGTCTTGGTTTTTCTTCTGAAGAAATACTAAACATTCTGAATATTCAAGTTCAAGTATACTATACAACCTCCTTTTTAATATGATTTTTATTGACATGTATTCCTTGCACATAGTGATGAGTTTCATAAAGACATTTATATACATATGTGTTTTGACTACATCTGCCACCTTCCCCTTTTAAGTCCCCCCTTTTAAATTTATTTTAATCTTTTAAAACAATGTTAGGTACATGGCTGTGTACCATGGGTAGGTAGTGCCCATGGAGACCAGACAAGGTATCAGATACTCTAGAATTGGAGTCACAAATGGTTGCTAGCTACCATGTTGGTGGTGGGAATAGACCCAAGATCTTCTGGAAGCCCGACCATACTCTGAACCATTGAGTCATCTCACCAGCCCTCCTATAGTCTCCTCAAACCTATGCTATTTTTTTTTCATAGAAATAGATGGAGACGTCTACAGTATTTGTCCTTTAGGCCATAATCTGGAGACGCTAGATATGAGACAACAGTGCAGGCTTCTTTCTTCAGTATTTGGCTTTTATTAGCCAAACATTTGCAAATGGATGCCAAACCATGTTAATAGCTCAGACTTGACCAAAGAAGTGAAAGACTACCGTGTTTTCCATTGTCCCTGGAATTCCAAGAAATCAGAAATGATTGACCAGCATTTTTGGTAAGAAAAATATAGTGGAGCTAGCAGGCTTTTAATAATACTATATTATTGTGAAAAAAGTAGGCAAAGAAAGTGTGATATTTATTAAACTCCACATTATGTAAGCTTAGCACATGGCTACCAAAAGGATGGAAATTGGCCTCTGGCTTCTTACCTGAATGCTTGCTTATATTTGATCATCCACATGAGGTCAATCACTTTCTTTCTTTCTTTCTTTCTTTCTTTCTTATTGTCCTTGTTAAGATTTTTCACGATTTTCCGATGGATGTTCTGCCTGGAAAAAAAGAAAATGCCTTAATGTTTAGATTTTTCAGAATAAACATGGATTCAATGAAAAAGAGTTTGAATAGCCCTATTTAGCTCAAAGTACCATTTTTCAATGTCCCCTTCTTTAAAGGGTAAAAAATGTTTTCATGGGAATTTTTAAAAAAGGCTATTTTAGTGACCTTTTGTCCCTCCCTGAGAGGAAGAGGCTGACAGGTAGATAGATGGGGAGTTTGTTATTGTGATTATCTCTGACTCAACTTCTGGGGTATTATCTGGAATTCCTGCGAAGGGTCAACAAGTGTATTACTGTCTGTCCTCACCTTCTTGTGACCCTGATTTTAAACTGTACCTCGCTGAAGTCAGAAGCTAGATTACAGAGCTGCGTTGCAGCCCCAAATGTTAGGATGGGATGCATCTGAAACATGTAATTATCTCAGGCAATGACAAATTTACAACTTTTTGATGTATTTATGGATACCTACTTTTGTTGGTCTTCAGTGGTAGAATTTAAAGAAAAAAATCTAGTAACCTCCTTCTTTGGTAATGTTTGAGAGTGTTCTAATATTTTATGTAGTGCTGAGTAAATACTGGTTTATAGTGTCATAATAATTAAATGATCCCACCTGTGGTCAGATGATGGGTGCAGATATGTTCATACTCATGCCTTTCTAGATAGAAACACAGTGAAGATTCATATCGATTAAAAGTCTTAAGAAAATGAAAATAGATACATACTGAAACATAGTGTGGCACTTACTTCATCTGGGTTTTTTTTGTAATATAAAAATTAAGTGAGAAACATTTGAGGAAAACTTAAGTATAAAATAAATCCAGTTTGATGGAATAATAAAATCACTAGTATTAAAGAATATTGGAAGTAAGGACTGTGGAGGAGTCACAGACAAGCTTAACTTAATCAGTTTACATTATATGCATGGACAAAACGTCACAATGAAGCCCTTTGCTTAGCATAATTGATGTGTGCTAGTAGTAAAACTAACAAAAAGGAAGGATAGTGGAGGTCTACTTGCTAAAGAAAAGAATACTTATGAAGACTGTTAAATAAAAGAAACAAATTGCAAGAAGAAGGCAGATTTTGAAATGAATGACAAAACTCCTTGAAAGGCTGACTTTTAGGGCGTGCAGTTTGGGTATGTGAGCTCCACACACGCTGACTAAGCCACTTTAGGGACTGACCTTTTTAAGGCCAATTTTCACCAGGAAGAAAAGCACATCATGACACCTACCTTGTGTCTATTGCTCTGGCATGAGAGAAAGAAGAATACTTGCCACAGAACTTAGCACACCAGAAAATTTTAAAGTATAAAATTAATGCAATTTTATGAAATAATTAGAATTGCTAGTGTTAAAGTACATTGGAGGCAGGGGCAGAGTTTTTTGCTGTTGTTTTGTGAAAGTGTATGTTGTAAATCTAACAGGCATAATATTTAAATGAGCTAAAAATTCAATCTTTGGGCAATAAATCAGACCTTTTGAGTAATACATGTCATTAAAAATGTTACTATAGAATGAAATAAAAAGTGCCAATTAGTCTCGGATGTAATTGTAGGATACAGCTAAAGTCTTATTATTACCATGAAACAATGCCCATAAACACCAAGCCATGATTTGGCTTACTGTCTAGAACAGAATAATACATAGAAATCCTAAGCTATGGGTGCAACAATCTTTTGAGTTACACTTTATGTGTGTTGATGAAGACTCATGGAAAACTACGAGTTGAGAACATAGGAAGACTGAAAGAACAAGATGTGTGCAGAACCCACCATAGAGAGGAGAGTTGGGTACACAACCTCTCTCCAAGTTGAGGGTAGCCTCTGGTAAGTCGACTGCTGTCTTGTGGAAGACTAGCATCCCAGAATATTTTGAATGGCACAAATTGATCTTGAACAATAAACACCACACACACACATGGACACAGACACTGGTGAGTAAGGAAAGGAAGATGAATCACGAAAGAGCTAGGGGAAGGAAAGAATATCATCAAAACATGTATGGAACTCTGACCTAGTAAAGATTTTTAAGAATACTTATTAAATAAGATTAAAAGATCTAGCAGGCGCGCTGGATGGTGGTGGTGAATGCCTTTAATCCCAGCACTAGGGAGGCAGAAGTGGGTGGATCTCTGTGAGTTCAAGGCCAGCCTGGTCTACAAGAGCTAGTTCCAGGACAGCTTCCAAAGCCACGGAGAAATCCTGCCTTACCCCACCCCACCCCCCCAAAAAAATCTAGCATGCTCAAATATGAACAGTCATTTTTAAACTGTTTCTCTTAATTTGAGGAAAAACTTATATGTCTTCATCACTCTTTACAGCTGTAGAAGGCAAAGAAGGGAAAACCTATGCATCTTATTTTCCCATCATTATCATAGTTTTTTTTCCTTTTTAGCAAGTTTTGATGGAAGGTTTTATCAAAATTAGTGTCCTGCCATGATTCTAATTGTTCCTTAACACATTGTCAGTGTGATGAAGTTAAAGTGACTGTGAAGGTCCTTGTAGTTTTCAAATAGGACAGATACGGTGTACAAGATGTTTTACTTTAGATATCACTGCAGAGATCTGGTGGCTACACCCATGACAGAGTGAATGTGTCACTTGTTCAGTTCTGCCTGATCTGAAACCAAGTATTTGTGACCTTGTTTGGTTTTTGTGATCTTTCCTGAATCATTGCTATTTTGTGTGTTTAGATCTAAATCTTTTAAGTAGTTATCTCCAGGAAGTCGCTATATTGAGAAAATAATAAGCCAGCCTGAAGTATTTATTAGACCTCTAATTCACTGTGTTGCCAATGATAAAGAAATATAATATAAATTATATTATCCTGTCAACAGAAGGTATAATCCAAATTCTTATTTGGGGTTGCTTTGTTCTCAGTGCTGAGACTCAGATACATTTTCTTACACATGGGAAACAAGCACCTGCTGATATTTTACGTTTCTCGTACCTTCCTTGTGTGTTGATATCTTAATTTTAACTTTCCAGTAAATTATTTAATGTACCCTAATGTTTCTATAATTACATAGTTTATAGGATTCAACATATTAAATTGCTTGTAGTTTAAATTTTTCTTTTATTTTTTTATAAGCAGACTATATGTGCCACACTCAGGCAGTTGAAAAAGTAATAATCAAAAAAAAAAAAATGTTAGTGTCCACACTGGCCATTCTCCACAGCAGTAATATTATTACAATCTCTGAAGCCTCTCACTGAGTTAGCCTTGTTTGCAAGTCTATGCTCTACCAGAAAAAAAAACTATTGTATTTTGTATTATATTTCCTCTTCTTTCCATTACGAGCTTCTCCATACAGATGTATATTTAGGCAATGAACTGTTCCTGTTGGCCTGGATTTGAACTTAACAAAAATAGAACCAAACTGAACCTATATTAGCAGAGAAGTGGCATCAATCCCATTTTTTTTTGTCTATTTTCTTAGTGAATCATATTTCTTCATTTTAATTTGGACAAAGCTGTGATTATTTCACCTCGGTTTTTTTTCATGTTTTTGAAAATCTGTATTAAGAGAGGACATTAACATTGTGTAGCAAGTAAAGCATTTCCTGACTACCTGAGTTCAACTCTCAGAATCAGCACAAAAGTGGACGAAAAGTACTCACAGGCCTGTCTCTGTGCCTTTTTTCGGGCGCAGGGCAAATAGGCATTATCATGGTGAGCAAATTTATGGAGTGGTATGGGAGAGAGATAGAGAGAGAATGGTTCATTTCCTGTGGACAGAAGCATATCTGATGAGGTGAAATCGGTGAGGAGCTGGCTGATGGAGATGGCTTGATTGCCACCCAGGGCCATAGTGATGTCTGGGCCTGGGCTGCTGCCGGGACCCATGTCTAGGTTCATGGCCCTAATGCAGTCAGTCTGTGTTGATGTCCATGACTCCTGTTAGCACCGAAGACCAAGAGGATAGGGCCCTACAGAGTTGGCTCCGCCCCTCACAGGCCGCTTCGCTAGGGAAAACTGTTCTTGACCCTTGCTAGCTGAAGCACTCAGGAGAGAGTCCTGCACCTCACCTGGGCAATGTAACAGAGCTGACCCTTGCTCACAGGGCATGGGCAAGGTGACCCTGAGGGCATGAGAATGGGAGAGCAGGTCACGCCTGCCACGTGGTGAAGGAAAGATTCCACCCTTGGCTCCTAGACATCTGCAGCAGGTGGGGACCTGACCCAACCCCTCTCTAGCTGCATCACAAGGAGAACAGGCCCTGCACCTCACTTGGGCACCACAGTAGAGTTGACTCTGTAGACAGGGGCATGGGTGAGCCAGCCCTGAGGGCTTGAGAGGGGCATAGCTAGTACCACCTCCCTCATCCGTGATGTGTTATGGGAGGGCAGAGAGGGAAAGATGTCTTCCTGCCTCGTGTTACTGCGTCTAGATGGTGAGGAACCCGGCCCTCCCCTTTACCCGCTTCAACACTCAGGAAAGCAGGCTCGACATCTAATCTGGGCAGCACAGCAAGCTGACCCTGATGACGAAATGGGAAAGGGCTGGCCTGAAAATGTGAGTGTGAGAGATTCGGCTCCACACCTCATCTGCCATATGGTGGCATGGGCAGGGGAAGAAATGCACCTCCCCACCCCTCTATTCCTGAGGAGGGTGGGAGAGCTTCCGCTGTCCCTCACCTCTACACCTCACCTGGGCAGCACAGTAGAGCTAACTCCTTTGACAGGGGATGCTGGTTAACCAGCCTGAGAACCCGAGCATAGGAAATGTAGCCCCATCCCTCATCTGCTATATGATGGTGGTGGCTTGAGAGAGATGCCTCCCTCCAACCCCCATCCCTGCTGCCTGTGGCAGGTGGGAGATCTGGCCCTAACTCTCTCCAGATGCAGCACTCCAGAGGGAGAGAGACCCCTGCACCTCACCTGGGCAACAAAGTAGAGCTGGCCCTGAAGGCATAGGTGTGGGGGAGCCAACCCTAAGGATGTGAAAATAGAACTGGCCCCACCCCTTGCTCATCACTGCTAGGGGTGAACTAGCCAGGGCAATGCTGGGGAGCTCACCCTAGGTGGTGAAGGCAAGGGAATGCTAGTGGGCTGACCAAATCTGCAGCTATCCAGGCCCAGAACTACCCCATCTATGATCTCTGGGAGCACACAAAGGCCCCAATCCTGCAGACCCAAAGCTGCAGGATCTCCATTACACAGGCAACAATTGGATATCCAAGAGGAGTTCCAGTGAGGGACCAGCGTCAATAGTGTAGCAAAAACCAGATGCCTCAAACCAGACCAAAGAGTCTTTGCAATGAACACTTGCACGTAAAGATATATGGATAAAAGATCTGACTGTGTGACTCACTATGTCAAGCTCCAGCTTCCATGATGAGACTGGGTTTTTTCCTTTTAAATTTTATTCTATTTTATTTTGGAGGATAGGGTTGCAAGGGCAGAAGGTAGATACAAAGAGACAGACAAATGAATGGGATTTGAGATGCATGATGTGAAAGCCACAAAGAATAAATAAAAAGGAAGTTAAAAAATAAATTAGGGTTGAAATCTTTTTCTGAAAATCAGCAGAAAAAAGGAAAGAAAACTGAAATCAACCTCTACCCCCAAGTACATAAGATGTTTTCTAATGATCTATGCTTAGTGACCAAAGTGCTATGCTCAAACTTACAACCAAAATTTTCAAAGCTAAGGTCTTTGCCATATAGAATTAATTCTATGGAGGTATAAATACAATGTCCCTTTAGTGACTAAGCCATCGTCTTTTCCAGTTTCAGCACTGTCCTATGTCAAACCAAACCCACACAGGTCTGTTTCTGAGCTGTCTATTTTGATTGATCAGTGTGCTCATCTATCTATGCAGAAATTCCAAACTCTCTTACCATTGATTTATGTGAAGTCTTAATGTGTCCTGGAGATCAAGTTGTAACAGGCCAGATACATTGTTCAGAGAAAGGAAACAAGTTGTTACCATCTTTCTTTCTAGTGATATTTTTGCTTTAAAATACATTTCATTCTCCTTTGCTATGACCATGGATTGTTTTATTTTAAAGGTTCCTTGTATATCTTTCTTTTTAATATTTTATTTTTAGTTTGTCATTATATTTAGCAGTGTTGCTTTTTTAAATGTAGCTTACTTTCTTTTATTTCCATTTTAAGTTTCTTATGGAAGAATTTGATATATTTGCGCTTGCTGTAATGACATTATAAAATCTTAGAGTTTTTTTCTACCATTTCCCCCATTTTTTATTGCATTTCTCTCTGCTAAGATATTGCTGGGTGCATGTACTTAGCAGTACAGGGGATTGAACCCAGATATCTGGCACGCTAGTTAAGCAGTTTTCTGATGAGCTATGTCCCCAGCCTGTTTTTACTTTATTTTGAAAAAAAAATAGTGCCTCCATAAGTTGCCCAGGCTAACTTTGAACTTGAAATCCTCCTGCCTCAGCCTCCTCGATAGCTCAGATTATAGTCTTATGATACCAGGCCTGGTCCTAGGGGACCTGACTCCCTCTTCTGTTCTCCGTGGCCACCAATACACACTTGCACATAGACACACACAAAGAAATGCACATAAATAAAAATAAAAAATCATTAAAATTGTCTTCCACTTATAAGCAATGCAAGGGAAGTTTTACCATAGATAAGTGTTAGTTACATTGCTAAAACCTAATGAATGCTACATTTTAATCCATACATGTTCAATAACTAATACTAAAAAACTATGATCATCATCAATAATCCATGGGACTTAAGTGTACATGTAGATATAAACTAAAAATCTAGACAAGAAATAATTTCCTAGTAGCATTGTACAAAGCTGCTGCCGAAAAGCAAATCTGTGACACTTGGTATCTGACAGTTTGTACTAACTCTGAATGGTTAAAGTTTAAAGATGTCTACAGTTGATGCTGTCAATTAACACAAACAACTGGGTCCATGCCTTAGAGTTTTTAAATAGATAATAAAAAAAATAATCATCTAATTTTAAAGCATGATCTGATCATTTGCCCGTAGTATGTGAACTGGGTATAAACTTCTCAAAAAATCTCAATATATTTTCTATATATTTATTCTCTGGCTATAGTCAAATTAGTTAAGTATCTTTCACACATAGCAATGAAAATGAACAACAAAACACTTACATTGTGCAGGTACAAGGACATTTTTTCCTGACCAGGATTATATTTAATCTGACGTTTTAGAAATTATTTCTGACAATCTAAGCAATAGTGAAGAGGCTACCTTAAATGCCCTTCCCCGATAATGAGATTGAGGACTACCTTATATGCCATCTTAGAGCCTTCATCCAGTAGCTGACGGAAGCAGAAGCAGACATTCACAGCTAAACACTGAAATCCAGTGAAACTCTTGGAATCCAGTTACAGAGAGGGAGGAGTGATGAGCAAAGGGGTCAAGACCAGACTGGTGAAACCCACAGAAACATCTGACCTGAACAAGGGGAAGCTCATGGACCCCAGACTGATAGCTGGGAAGCCATCATAGGACTGGGTGTCAGTGAGGAGGCCTCAGCAATCTATGGGGCCTCTGATCACTATTTATCCCTAGTATATGAATGGACTTTGGAAGCCCATTCCACATAGAGGGATACTCTGTCAGTCTAGACACACGGGGAAGGGCCTAGGCCCTACTCCAAATGATGTGACAGAATTTGAGGGTCCCCGTGGAAGGTCTCACCCTCCCTAGGAAGCAGAAAGGATATGGGATAGGGGGTTAGTGAGGAGCAGAGAAGGAGGGGAGGGAGAGGGAACTGGGATTGACATGTAAAACAAGCTTGTTTCTAATTTAAATTTAAAAAGAGGAAAAAGAGAAATTATTTCTGAAATAGACTGAAAAAAATGTCTTCTATTGGCAAATTTTCCCCAGGAAACCCATTTCGTTAAAATCAGCAATTAGAACTTTTTTATTTTATTGCTGTAATGAATACATTTCTATAAAATCCCTTATTTGTATTTATTTTTATTACATTTAGAAGACCATTATCAAAGAATTTAAATGAGTAAATGCATAACTCCCTAAAATTCAAATTTTATACAATTACTAAAGGAAGATGGGATTTTAAAATATACAATTCACATGCTGATATGAATTGCATAGAATTTACAAGTGAATAATTACGTCTCTACTTTTGCTCAAGAATAAATGAGGAATGGCATTACAGTATTTCCAAATGTTTCGATAATAAATGGAGATACTTTGGCTTTTTTTTTCCAAAAACACTTTGATAGCTATTAGATATGTCTTTTTTAGAGTTTCTATTACTGTGAAGAGATACCATGACCATGACAACTTGTATAAAGAAAAACATTTAATTGGGGATGGCTTACAGTTTCAGAGGTATAGTCAGCTGTCATCATGGCTGGATTGGTGGCATACAGGCAGACATGGTGCTGGAGAAGAATCTAGGAGTTCTACATCTTGATCTGCAGGCAGCAGAAGGAGACTTTGTGCCACACTGGGCCTAACTGGAGCATATGAGATGTCAAAGCTCACCCACACAATAACACACTTCCCCAAACAAGGACACACCTCCTAATAGTGCTACTCCTTATGTTCTAAGCATTCAAACACATGAGTCTGCGGGGGGGGGGGGGAATCATTCTTATTCAGATCATCACAAGACATTACATTAAAAAATGTTTCTACCATGGTAAGCATTGATACTTTCAAACAGACTAAAAGTAAAAAGTACTTGTGAGGACTGAAAGGAAGAGAACCCTTTCATGTTATTGGTAGAAATGTGGGTTAATATATAAAGTGTTGATGTTCCATTGTAAAAGTAAAGGTGAAGGTACCATGTGATCCAGCAACCCTGTAGCTGTGTATCCAAAGGAAATTGCCTTGGCTTATCAAAGAGTAGTTACATTCCCATGTTTACTGCAGCATTATTTACAATGGCCTGAAATAAAATCAAATGATGAATGGATTATTTTTTAATGTGATATAGCCAGATGTGGTGGTTCACACCTGTAATCCCAGCGCTTGGGAACAAGAGACTGGAGGATCGCTGCAGAGTCAATGCCACCTTGGTCTATATGGTGAGTTCCAAGATATACTAGAATTCAGTTGAGACCTTGTCAAATGTAGGCGAACAGGCAGAACAGGAGACATTGAAGAAGAAAGAGGGACTGGGGAGGAAGATGTGGTCCAGGTACACAGGGAACTTTATACAGTTGTGAAATAATGACACCACATCACTTTGGACAACATGCTTAGAACTGGAGATGATTATGGTAAATGAAATGAGTCAGACTCAGAAAAGCAAGTGCCATATAATTTAATTCATGTATGGAATCTAAAATGTTTGATCTCACTTAAGTTGAAAGTAGAATAGTGGAGACCAGAAGCTGAGGAAAGTCAGGGAAACAGTTGGGGAAAAGCTGAGTGGGCGCTAAATCTCACACGGGAGCTATGTGTGCTATCTCACAGCAAGACAGCTATAGACAACAGTACTGGATAGTGAATTTAAAACCAAGAGTAAAGCTAAGCATGGCAGCACACACCTTTAATACCAGCAGAGCCAGAGGCGGGAGAATTACTGCGAATTCCATGCCAGCCTGGTCCAAGTATAGAGTCCCAGGCCAGCTAGAGATATATAGTAAGACATCTTTCTCAAAAAGAAACAAAACGAAACCACCATAGGAGGAAACATTTGGGAAGTTTTCAACATAGGAAGTAATGTTTGAGGAGATGGATGTGTTTAACCTGAATAAATGTTGTAAAATATATGTGTGTACCAAACTATCTCATGTTGTCCCCTACTTTGTACAATAATTATATGTTGCAGGAGTTTTGCTTTGCAGCCTTGTCTGGCAGCTGCCTTGCCCCAAATGAACACATAGATGCTATATTAATTATAAAACTGTTGGCTGATGGCTAGGGCTTCTTACTGGCTAGCTCTGTCTTAATTATTAACCCATTTTCATAAATCTAAGTATTTCCACGTAGTCTTATATTACCAGAGACGGGTCTGGACACCTTCCTCCGCCACATGACATTCCTTTTCAGTCCCTCTCTGCCTACCTTTCCCAGAATTCTCCTCATCCCCTAGTCCCACCTGTCTTCCTGCCTCTATTGGCCAAACAGTATTTTATACATCAACCAATAAGAGAAATATATATACAGAAGGACATCTCCCATCAATTATATCTATTATTTAACAATTACAAATAAACTTAAATAAAAGATTGTTATCTATTTACTCACATAACTTCTATTAGAATATATTCAATAAAACATTTTATTATCAATGCATCATTTAACAATGATTATTCAATGACTGTAATATATTTTATTTCTAGATGTTTGTGGAATAACATTCCTCAATGGTACATTATGTTATGAACTTCATGAAAACTGTACTGGCCAAATAATTTTGTACTGTGTTAATAATTTCAAAAACTGTTAAATGGCTGAATAGATTAAATCAAAGAATCTAAGCAAATTTTTTACAGATCCATCATATATTGTGGTAACAAAGCTAATTGTATACAACCTGTACATAAATCTCTAATATAAAAATTATTAGTTATATGTAAATGGATTATATTATTAAAAATCTTAAAACTGTAAACTGGACTATATCTAAGTTTTGAAAGAAAACTCTCAATATATTGATAGAGGTTTTTACTAAAAACAGATTTAAAGTCGACTTGATCACTGTTAAATATTTTTGTGATGTGTATTTTGGAAAGTAATTATTATATCCCCTCAACATTTTCAGCAGAGATTCTGTATGTTTTAACACTCATATCTCATGTACCTTCCAACTGTAATATATCAACTTACTAAATAAAATACTGAGTGCCATCCCTGAAAACAGAATTAATATAAAATATTATGCTTTTTAAATGTTAATAAAGTCCTTTATAAGAAGTAATACTGTGCTTTATTTTGGTAAAATTTATTGCATATAGTTCATTGCATTCATAACTGTGATTCAGTCTCCAAATCAAAATTATTCTTAAAAAGGAAAGAGAGAGAGGCTTACTGAGAATTATAGCTCAATGATAGCTTGTCCAGTATGTGAAGGGTCCCAAGTTCTGGTCACTTATTTATATAGCACTGCTAAATAAGTGACTTGATAAAGACATAGCTAAGAGTAAACACTTGCTCAAGAGGAAGAAAAGACTGAATGAAAGGATTAGGATTAGGCACATCTTTGTACATATACTGACTGTCCAGAAGTTCAGCAAAATCATACAGCTGAAATCTCATTTTCCTGCTATGCTCCAACTGCATAGCAAGACAACCAAGCAATGCCATCAGAAAAACTAAACTGGGTACCCAGGACCCTGGCACATACTAGCAATATAACAACTGACCTCTGAAAAAGGACACCTTGCATGTGCATATCTCATGTCCGTCCTGTCTGCCTTCTCTACACTGAGCCAGATGAAGAAGAGTGCTTCCAGCCATGCTCATACACTTCTAGCCACTTGACTGCTGTGGATGGGAGGCAAGCCATCTGTCTCCTCAGAACTGTTCCTTACAGATGTCTCCCTTCATTCAAACAATACCTTGGCTTACATAACAAGGTATAGGTCTGTATGGAGACACCATGTGCTGACACTGTTTTCACTGGCTTGGTATAAAAGGTCATTGCAGATACAGCTGTGAAATGGCCCAAGGACTGAGTTCTTTCAAGAAGTCACCAGGTTAAAGGACAACAGAAAAGGTTCCCTAGAAAATGTATTTCATGTCCTTATAGATAATCCAAGTATGATTTGGGTTTAATTTCCCTCAGGAAAAGGAGTATCATTCATTACATTCTAGATTTAAACTATATGAAATTGCCAATATTAAAATTCGTTTGCCACACCAAAAAAGAAAAAGAAAAAAAGTCTCATAGTTCAACTTAATGCATACTGCAAGCTAATAGAAAATTTAGGAAAAAGTTGTAATCCCCTCTTTTTTACACTATTATATGAAAAATGGAAATCCCTCCCCTATAGGGTATTTCTATATACCACTTGCCAAATTTCCAGATAGATTTTTTAATGAGCCATATTTCAATACTCAGCAGTATTTTGCACCAGTTCTCATTGGCTTTGCAAGGTGCTGGACATATGTCAGTTAGCACATGAGGTAAATTTGGTATGCCACTGGCAAACCTGAGGATTCTTGGAAGGCAGACACTTCGAAACAGCACAAAGTTTTGGATGATATTGCTTAAAACAGTTAACTTTTCTTGATTTTCTTATGTACTCTAGGTGTATTGTGGTCTATATGCACATGTATGTGCAGGTGCACAGTCTATGAGACCATGTGGAGCCGGCAGAGAATGCCTATGTAATGATAAGTCTTTATTTACTCCATCCACCAAGCCCTGCCGCCACATGGGCACTTTCTGCTAGCTGCCCTAGTTCTTCCCACCACGTTAGGGCCTCAAATAACACACAGAGATTTATATTAGTTTCAAATGATGCTTGGCCAATGACTAGGATTTCTTTTATTCTAGCTCAGTCTTAATTATCATAAATCTATGTATTTTATAAGACTTATCAAGGATGCCTTCTGCTGGTGTCTTCTTCCAGGGATCACATGGCGGCTCTGTAGAGAAGAGAGCAGGAGGAACAGGAAGAACAAGAGAAAAGGGATGACTTCCTTCTTGTCCCTGCATATATATGAGTCTGCCTACTATGTCGCTTCCTGCCTGTATCACAAGACTTCTTTTTACTACATTTTCCAGAATCCTCCTGGACTCGTAGTCCTGACTAATTTGCTGCCTCATTGGCAAACAGTGCTTTATTCAACAATCAATAAGATAAACATACACAGAAGGACATTCCCTGTCATGCCTGTTCTATCACTCCTCATCTTCTTCTCTGAGACATAGTCTCTCGATGTACCTGACACTGGCTGGCAGTCAGGCAACGTCTCACCCCCAGCTCTGGTACACTTGACGTGGAGGATCATGTCCAATTTTTTCCACAAGTGCTGATGATTTGAGCAGGCATCGCCAAGCTTGCACACCAAGCATTCTTACCATCGAGCCATCTTTCCAGCCCAACAATGTCCTTCACTTTTAAAAGTGACTCAATGAAAAATAAAGAAACTCCAGTCCACATATCACTCACACACATCACAGTGTGACAAAGCACCAGTCCACATGATTACAACTGACCACCTTTCACCTGTACTGCTATGTTACTCCAAGGAAGCTAAAAAGAGCCTATAGTCTGCTGAGCCATATGAAGTTGTCATTTGTGTTCATAAAATGCAGACAAATATTGTCATGACCACACACACTATAATACCTAATATGCATTAAATAAAAATGCAAAGGTTGATTAAATGAATGGATTCAAAACAAAGGCTTTAAGATTTTCAAAAGCAAACCTCAGTAAGAGTTCACCCTCTATCAAGCCTCAGGAAACTTGCCTACAAACAAATACCGACTGAAACATACAGACAGACCCAAGTTGTCATGCCTCATCTGCGTACAAATAATAGTGATCACAGCTGCTTTTTATGGAATAGTTTTCCTGATAGAAACACAAAAATAAATTATTGTCCTTCCTAGGACATTACCCTTTCATCCATCTAGGTCCAAATGGGATCATAATCAAGATGGATTATGTCACTATAGTCTTCAAAGATGTGAAGTTTAGTGAGCTGAAAAAAAAAATGCCAAGAGTTTTGGAAAGGAGAAAAAATGAGAACCTGGTGTCTTTCTGTACTTAACATTGTCTAGGGGAGCCATCTGTAGAGGCCCCCAACTGAAATCCCGGAACTCAAGAGGCTGAGGCAGTAGGCCTGTCATGAGTTCAAGGCCAGCCTAAGTTACATAGTGAGTTCTAGACCAGCCTAGACTATAGAATGAGACTCATTCACCAAAAGAAAAAACATAGATAGAAGAAAATTATTTAATCTAAGAAAATTTAGAATGAGTAAGTCATTAATATTTTCAAAGTAAAGGACACTTCAGAATGCTTAGCTAAAACAATATAACAACTACAAAATTCAACAAATTAGCTAAAAAAAAAACAACCCTTAGAGAAATATCATCAGAACTGAAATAAATTACCTAATCTTAGAAGACTGGATCCCTTCTTTTTTTATCATATTCCATGTTTATCAGTATAACTCAAATATTAAGTAACATTATAATAGAATGATTTAATATAGCTCTAAGCAGAATTTTAAAAAAAGAAACCTACTTTCTCTAAGTGGGTCAGTGTGACAAATGTACTCAGTGACAAGTCATGTCTAATTCCTATTGCACTAATGGCCAATGGAATTAATAAGAAAGCTGAGTTTCACAGTCACAGCCTCAAAGAATAACACAGGGAGGATTCTTTTCAATACTGAAATGACTCTTGCTCCTTGAACACACAAAGCTGAATTCACATATCCACCACAAATAAAAACACAGTTCTCTATGACTTCTTTTTTAATTAAGAGAATAGGAAGTGTGTGCATTAGAAATGTCTTCTGTGAGTAATTAGAATCAATAACTCCGAGGACATCATTTGTCATTTTGTGGACAGGGATATGGATGCAGAGCAGAGGCATGTTGGAAGGTGAGCGAAGTCAGCAACAGATAAATAACTTCCACCATTGTGTGAACGCTGCCTTGTTTACCCCAATTCATCAAACCCTCTGCCATCCGTGTCTAGCTAAAAGAACAGGGACATGAGGGAAAAACTTAGAGAAAAAGCACTCTCTTTAAAATTCACATAGGCCAATGATAACAAAAGAACACACTAGATTTATAAATAGATGTAAATGTTCTTATGAGCCCAAATACACAAATAATGGTATCATTTAGAAAAACATTACAAGTTTGAATTTAACTGCTTTGGAGAAATCCTTGGATTTTACACCTTTGAGAATATTTCATTTCAGACCTAATGTCTGAATATACTAGCTAGTACTAGAGCAACAATGCCTAGAAATTTTAACATAATTAGAGTTACCAAATAAGATGCATCAAAATTTCCCATCACATCTGAATATTAAGTAAATAACACACTGTTTTCAAAGTATAAATAGGCACCAAGTTTTGCATGGAAATAGTATTCACAGTTATCTGAAATTCAGATTTAACTAAACACCCAGCTCTTTTACTTCCTAATGTGGCAATCCTTAAAAAAGAAAACAAAATGTGAATAGGGAAACACAGCTTTGATTTTTATTCTTGTTTTTGTTGTGTGTTTTTTTTTTAACTGAATAATCCACAGAACAAAAAATCACAGGAAGGGTCATAATGTATTTTGTTGTGTTGTTGTTGTGTTAATTTTACTTTTTGTATTTGTATATTAGATGAGGCAAAATGTGATATGTTAAGTGAGGCATGAATTGGGGACCAATGAACTTTGACCATTTCTTCATAGTAAGTATATTTAAGGCCCCCTACCCCCATTCTTCTATTTTGAGCTATAAAATGCCTTCTTTTAACTCTGGTGAACTGACTCTATCATAAAATACCCAGACGTATTCTTCCCATCTGACACTTATGTTTCCACTGCTCCCAAAGCTCAAAAGGTCTCCAGTGTTTCCTCCAGTGTCTCCACTGACTCCATCAAGTCCAGACATCCTGGGGCTGGCTTATCTCTTCCCTGGCATTTTCTTTGGTACTGCGTGGTGAGTTCACTAGCAGGTGTAGGAAACCACAAAGAATTTCCTTTCATTCCTTAGATCTAGAAGGATGTACAGATTTTTATATTTACATGAAACCCATGAAGACCAACATTAAAAAGTACTACAGCTAAACAAAGCGATTAATTACAAGGTTAGACGATGACATAATTTTGCTAATTACTCACAGCTTGCTGCCCATTTTTTCCACTGCTCCCCACAAATGCGTGTTTTTAATCTCCATAATAACAATAATGGCATACATCATTAACCCTATTTCACTCTTTTTAATTTTTTATAATACTAATAACAAAGACCATTAACCTCTATTCTGCTTAATATCTAATCAGCCGTTCTAGTTAAATAAATATCATGGAAAACATGAACATCACTCTGTAAGCTACACTGGCTCTCAGGGGGAGATCTGCCTAATGCAACATGTTAGCATGAGTTTAACTCTACAAGTGTCCATTCCTGAGCAGTCACAAGGAAACAAATAAAATATAACTTATTGCTTTAATCAAATTAATTCAAAACCATCCTTCCCAAAGTACTTATACATTATGTTTATATGATTGCAGTGTATTTACAAAATTATCTTCAGATTCTATTTTTAAAACAGAACTGTGTGATTGCATATGAGGATGCCAGCAGAGTGAGACATGACATGTTTGTGTAGGAAATCTTTGAGCATTACTGCTATCTGAAATGTGAGAGCCTTTCATGGGATCCATGGTGATAGCTGCTTTAAATCAATATTCTCCCACAGGGTACCTGCCTGTTACAACATCACCATATTCTCATGCCATCAATCACCACATCCTGATGTTTGTGACATCAAAAGAAGTATGATGATAAACAATAGTCCTACTTAAAATACCTGTGAAAGTCCTGTCCATCCTTTCAAACAAGTGCTTATACCTGTACATACACATTTTATTACCACCCTCACTCCTAGTGAGGAAGCCCCTCTGGTGCAGGAAGCCCTTGAACAATCAGTTAACCAGCCCTGTGATGCTTGGTTTTGAAAGATGACCCACTGGAGCCATGCAAGGACCTCTACTCATAAAGGGAATTTTATGCACATTATTACCAAAGGTCATCAAAGAAAATGAATATGCATACCTTGATAAATAACAACAGTTATAAACCACTTAGTCTGTCTCAATTCAATTTCTGGGCTCAACATTACAGATTGATATATTTTGAATATTAAATATAATGGTTAATATTACTAGAAACTTCATTGGATTAAGAAAACCTGTGGTTGGTAAATGACATATCTGTGTGTCTATAACAGCATTTCTGGAGAAGATTTAGCCCTAAGACAATAACTTAAGGGGAAAGACACTCATTTCCCTTAAAACTAGGCCCTCATGCAATAGGCTGAAGTTCAGAGGAAGTCAGTCATCATCTGCAAGCTCCATTCTTACCAACAAGTTAGCCCATGGTTGCTGCAGATGTTTTACAGACATCAGATTCCAGCTTCTCCATCCACTCAAGATTGACTCACACCAGAAATCTCATGGTAAGTTTCCAGGCCTCAGTATCAGACTAGGACGTCAGGAACTGCCCCCCTTCTTCTTAGATTCCTGACTCCTTGGAGTGAACAGTCCATGGATTCTCTGCCTTTCTAGGGTACAGGTGGCAATTTGAATATCTAAGTCCCATCATATAGATAAATTCAACAAATAATCTTTAATTGTTCATTATATATCTATATGGAAAGAGAGAGAGATTTTATTGGTTTTTGTTCCCCTTGAGAACTCTTAATACAACAGGCAGAGACCTTATGCTATAACAATTTAACAGAAAAGAAAGAATCATTCTCTCCTAGGACATATTTGTATACCCCAGTTTCCTATCTTGAACACATCCCAGATGAGTAGGCTGCATATAGTTTTATGTATTTATATAAACTTATACATTTCTCAAACAAACTTTGAGTTCCATCCATTGTGCATTCATCCAATGTATCTTTCAGTCAGAGAGAAGAGCTAAGAGAGAAGAGAAAGGAGCCTCTATGAGGGGCATCCTCCCTGTAAGACGACACTTCCTTTCCCACAGTCCATATGTATATGTGCAGACAATAACATGTTTACCCATCCATTTTTGTATTTTGTTGTTTGGAGTTTTTTGTTTTGTTTTGTTTTGTTTTTCAAGACAGGGTTTCTCTGTGGCTTTGAAGGGTGTCCTGGAATTAGCTCTTGTAGATCAGGCTAGTCTCGAACTCACAGAGATCCACCTACCTCTACCTATCTCCATTTTTGACTAAGCATTAATTACTTTCTTTGCAATGCTGCTTTTGTATGTCACAGGCACAACAGAAAACACACAGAAATCCTAGACCAATAATTCACAAAGGGTTGAACAAAAAAAATAGACTATGAGAAAAATTGAAAGAACAGTTCGTTTTTACTAAAAGGAATGAGGTAAATGGAAGTATACCTATTAATTAAAGTATGTTTTCTTGCCTGATCACATTTAAAGTTCTTTTTTCACTGCTTTTCAAAGAAAAAGAATGTGGCTTCATAGATAAGAGCTCATCTACTTCTCTTTAATTTAACAAGGTCTTTGACTTGGGCCCACCATCAGAATCCAATGCTTGAGTTCTCCCATTTCCCCAAATGTACCAAAGAATGGGCTGGGAGAGTAGGTGCACACTGCGAAGGTTGGCAAGAAAAATGCAGAAGTGGGAGGAAGCACCAGGTTGTAGCAGCCACTGCCACTGGCGTCTCTCTTTACATAGTTACACATGGTTCATTATTTCCTTAAAGCAAGAAACTGACCTACCCATCAAAAATCTATTCAGTGTTGCTCCCGCATTACTTCCATTCTTAGTGCCTTGAATTTAATCAGGGTCCCCCTGTTTACCTGGTAAGAGGCCATCCGGAGGATGCCACAAACCATCCCGTCTTATCTTAGGGAACCACAGAACTCCCAAACTGTGTCATAATGGAAACAACTTTGAATTTCCTAGAGACAATTACCCCAGAAAATATTAGATCTGTGCTCTTCCTATTCCTTAGTTTAGTGAGATATTCTCATTCCCCAGCTCCCAGCACAAAACATTATTGATTTAAGACACTAAATGAGCTACACTGTCATGTAAGATTTGTTGACATTTCACACTGTCTTTGGAATAATTTATAACTAGCATACAGTTCAGGGGAAAAATAATGATTCAAATTTAGATTCACCATAAATTAAAAAGTGATTACTTTGGTGGGAGCATATTAGACTATCAGAACATGGTTATTTGTATTTTAAAATATGAAGCATCAATGATGAACAAGATCTCTACATAACTCATGAGCTTGATAGGATGGGCTTTAGTTAAAAGAAATACACTGTAAGTAAAACTATCATTACATGAATATATATTTATATGATTAAATATTATGTATAACACAATAAGTGTTCTGAAATGATATACATAAATATATTCTTGTTTCCTACTGAAAAAGTGTACATTTCTATACTGTATTAAGTATTATAATACTATATTAAGACAATTTTACAATAATAAAGATGCAGAACTTTAAGGTCTCTATAACTTCAGTTTCAAAAACTAAATCAGTTCTCATGAAAAATGTTTTCAAATATTTTAAATTTGATAGCTTTATCATAAACTTCTAGAATATTCCACCAATAGTAATGAGTAACATATAGCATTTTTAGAAACCTGTCCCAACGCTATGTAACTGTTTTTCTTGAAGGACAACCTAAATTCTTCCATGGAAAAGGTAACACTTCCTTAATAAAGATTTTATTTTTGTTTTTTATTATTTATTTACAAACAGAGAGACTTAATTCTCTCTATAATACTTGGAAAAATTGGTTGAGATTTCTATTTTCAAAGGGTTGAACAAAATGATAAAGTGTTATCAACTCCACAGTTCAGCCTGTGGTTACTCTAGACAAAGTTCATGCTCCTTAGAAAGCTATTGGAGAGGCAAATATGTCAAAGTCAAATTTTCCTGGCTTTCTTCGTCAAGCTTAAAATATAACACATTACTACATCAAAGAGATGGCAGGTAAAGATTTGGTGTTAGGCCATTTTCCAAATGTGAAAGTCATATATTCCATGCTATAAAGTGTTCTTAGATAAAACTTGGTACCTAAACATTTTTCTCAACAGACTCCTTGGGAAACAGTCATAAAAAGAATCTAAAAATGACTTCCCAAACTATAAAAATGTAAGTATTCTTCTTTGTTGTTGTTTTATATAACATTCATTTGGGAACAAAATTCTTCATTTTGAGAAATACTTATTTTAACTACAATGGACTTGTTAGTGTTATTTTTAAATGACTTAATGAATGAATATCTTTAATTTCTCAGTTTTAATATCTGATACAGTAAACATCAATAGCTATAACCTACAAAAGTCAAAGCTCCCTGGGTTTTCAGCAATTTTCAAGAGTGTAAAATGTCTGTGGGACCAAAAAGCTTAAGGAACAGTGGATTAATTAAAGGGATAAATCAGAAAAATGGAAGGGAAGTAACAGACCCAGACATTTTCTCAGCCATGCTGCTTTCTCTGCCCTAGGGGAACCTATCCTAGCCTGGCTTCTACACTCTGAGCTGCAGAGCCTCTAAGGACTGTATCTCATGACTCACTTGGGGCAAGTCACAGCACTGGATAAGTGTAGAACCTTTCCTAAGCCTGAGCCCCAGCAATTTTCAAGGGCTCTTGATATTCCAGAGGCCATTAAGGAACTTCTGGGCAAGAGTTGTCCCTGGCATGAGCACAGCACGGGCCTTTTCTTCTCCCAGAGTGATTCCTGTATCACAGCTGTAATCTCAAGGATCATCTCCCATTTTCTCTATCTCGAGAGACAAGCAAGAACAGAAGTATGTTAATCTCCCTTGACAGCAGAGGAAATAAAGACATAAGGCTTCAGAGTCATGTCCCAAGGCATACTGATAGGCTTGGGACAGACTGTAGAATTTAAGTGCCCCCTCCCCACTACCAAGCACAATATCTTGTCCACTAGGCCAGTGCTTCAGAACTGCTTTCTAGCACTCAAAAGTATTTCTCAAGTTAAATGTTTACTCAAAGTCCCATTATACACTACAGAAAAGAGGGCTGCGACTGGGAAGAAAGAGGCAGTCACTCAGAGTCACCCAGTCTTGGCTTCACTCTGGTACTACAAAGCCCCAGTGCTCCATCCCTCACCTTGGATCATCCTTCTGCAAATGACCTTCATATGACCTTCTTCCCTTCATGTGCAACCTCTGCTCTCTATTTATTTTTTTCCAGATTTTTTATTTGAATTAGACACAAGATTGTTTTACATGACAACCCAGTTCCCTTCTCCCTCCTGTCCTCCCCTACCACCCCCCACACAACTAAAACCCTACGTATCATATATCCTTTCTGCTCCCTTCCATAGGGTATCATCAGAGTCTATCATATCCTTTGGGATAGGGCCTACGCCCACCCCAGTGCCTTGGCTCATGGAGTATTCCTCTATGTGGAATAGGCTCCCGAAGTCCATACCTATGCTAGGGATAAGTACTGAACTTTTACAGGAGGTCCCATAGATTTCCCAGGTTTCCTCACTGAAACCCATGTTCTTAGGGTCTGGATCAGTCCCATACTGGTATCCCAGCTATTAGTCTGGGGAGCAAGGGTTTCCCCTTGTTCAGGTCAGCTGTTTATGTAGGTTTCACCAGCCTGGTCTGGAACCCTTTGCTCTTCACTCATCTGCATCTGGATTCCAGTTCAGTTCAGTGATTAGTTGTGGGTGTCTGCTTCTACTTCCACCAGCTGCTGTGTGAGGGCTATGGGGTGGCGTATAAGTCAGTCATAAATCTCATTATCCGGGGATGGCATTTAAGGTAGCGTCTCCTCCGTTGCTTAGATTATTAGCTGGTGTCATCTTTGTAGATCTCCAGACATTTCTCTAGTGCCTGATTTCTCTGTAAACCTAAAATGTCTCCCTCTATTATGGTATCTCCATTCTTGTTATCTTCTATTCTTCCCCTGACTCAACCTTTCTGTTCCCTCATGTCCTCTGCATCCCTCCTCTTCTCCCCTTCTCATTCTTCTAGCTCCTTCCCCCATCTTCCCATGCTCCCAATTTGCTCAGGGGATCTTGACCCTTTCCCCTTCTCCGGGGGACCATGTATGTCTCTCTTCAGGTCCTCCTTGTTTACTAGCTTCTCTGGCAGTGTGGATTGTAGTCTGCTCTCTATTTACTTATTGATGGGGAATGTACTGTGTATGTTTATCTTATTGATTGTTAAATAAAATACTGTTTGGCCAACGAGACAGCAAGTTAGACAGGACTAGGAGTCAAAGAGGATTCTGGGAAATGTAGTTGAGAAGTGGTGATCCAGGCAGAAAGTGACATAGCAAGGAGACTCATATTTAAGGGAAGGAGAAACAAGAAGGGTCCCTTTTCCCCTTGTTCCTCCAGCAGCACAATGTGATCCACCGACAAGGAGGGACGCCAATAAGGCGTCCGATCAGATA
Organism: Cricetulus griseus; assembly: GCF_003668045.3. Lineage (NCBI taxonomy): Eukaryota > Metazoa > Chordata > Mammalia > Rodentia > Cricetidae > Cricetulus > Cricetulus griseus. The sequence continues at coordinate 63,090,477 of NC_048599.1, read as the reverse complement.
AGTCTTATAAAATATATAGATTTATGATAATTAAGACTGAGCTAGCAGATGAGAATCCTAGTCATTGGCCAAGCAGCTTTACTTAATACAAGTTTCTGTGTATTCATTTGGGCCCTAACTCAGGCGGGCAGCTGGTGTAAAGCATACATGTAGCAGTGGGGCTCGGCAGCTTTTGCCAGAAAGATTTATCGTAACAACTTATTTTTTTAATTTTTTTATTTACATTAGAAACAAGATTGTTTTACATGTCAATCTCCATTTCCTCTGCCTCCCCTCCTCCCCTGCCTCCCACTAACACCCTACCTATCCTCACTGACACCCACATTCATGGGGTCTGGATCAGTTCCATGCTGGTTTCCCAGCTATCAGTCTGGGGTCCATGAGCTCCCCCTTGTTCAGGTCAGCTGTTTCTGTGGGTTTCACCAGTGTGGTCTTGACCCTTTTGCTCATCACTTCTTCTCAGCAACTGGATTCCAGTTCAGTTTTTAGCAGTGGGTATCTGCTTCTACTTCCATCAGCTGCTGGACTATGATCAACAATTAATAAATGGGACCTCCTGAAACTGAGAAGCTTCTGTAAGGCAAAGGACACAGTCAGCAAGACAAAACAGCAGCCCACAGAATGGGAAAAGATATTCACCAACCCCATATCTGACAGAGGGCTGATCTCCAAAATTTACAAAGAACTCAAGAAGCTAGTCTCCAAAACACCAAATAATCCAATTAAAAAGTGGGGTACAGAACTAAATAGAGAATTCTCAGCAGAGGAATCTAAAATGGCTGAAAGACACATAAGAAAGTGCTCAACATCCTTGGCCATCAGGGAAATTCAAATCAAAACAACTCTGATCTATCATCTTACTCCAGTCAGAATAGCTAAAATCAAAAACACCAATGATAACTTATGCTGGAGAGGATGTAGAGAAAGGGGAACATTCCTCCACTGCTGGTAGAAGTGCCAACTTGTACAGCCACTTTGGAAATCAGTATGGCAATTGGTCAGGAAAATGGGAATCAGTCTACAACAAGATCCAGCAATTCCATTCTTAGGCATACACCCCAAAGAAGCACACTCATACAACAAGGATGTCTGTTAAACTATGTTCATATCAGCACTATTTGTAATAGCCAGAACCTGGAAGCAGCCTAGATGCCCCTCAATGGAAGAATGGATAGAAAAAATGTGGTACATTACACAATGGAGTACTACTCAGCAGAAAAAAGCAATGGAATCCTGAAATTCGCAGGCAAATGGATGGAACTAGAAGAAACCATTCTGAGCGAGGTAACCCAGTCCCCAAAAGACAAACAGGGTATATACTCACTTATATATGGATTTTAGACATAGAGCAAAAGATTACCAGCCTACAATCCACACTGACAGACAAGTTAGGCAACAAGGAGGACTCTAAAAGAGACATACATGGTCCCCCTGAGAAGGGGAAAGGGACAAGATCTCCTGAGGAAATTGGCAGCACAAGGGGGGAGGCGACAGGGAGCTAGGAGAATGAGAAGTGGAAAAGAAGAGGATGAGGAGGACACAAGGAAGCAGGAAGTTTGTGTAGGGGAAGCATAGAGGAGAACAAAATGAGAGATACCATCAGAGAGGAAGCTAGTATAGGTTTAAAGAGAAATCAGGCACTAGGGAAATGTCCAGAGATCTACAAGGATGACACCGACTAACCATCTAAACAACAGTGGAGAGGCTACCTTAAATGCCCTCCCCTGATAATGAGATTGATGACTACCTTATATGCCATCCTAGAGTCAACCTCTGCTCTCATACCCTGACTGTTAACAGGTTTCTTTCCACCTCTGATTTCATAGTTTCTTATTTGTCTCCCTTATCACTGAAATACAACTTCTAGTACCTTCAGGTTTTGAAAAGAATGCCTTTATATGACATGCTTTTCTGTTCTTACATGTGTAACCTATTTTTCCATGTTTAACTAAGAAATGTAGTATATTTTTATTGATTCTACTTAGCATTATTTAGCATCAACATTTGGAAACAAGCTCTGCCTTGCCTTTATAGTCTTTATTTAGCTTTTTTCTACTACCTGCTTTGATTTCCTACTGATCCATTCAGATACGGAAGGAAACAAAAGACTGAGACAAAGCAGACAGAAGGAGAAAAATCACATGTCCTAAAAGGAAGGAAGACTTCAGAGCCACACAGATGTGACAGGATAGGCACTGAGAAGGGGAAGAGTTAATGGATAAATTAAGGCAGTGACATGGGCTCTCTAATTCAGGGGGAAAAAATCCTCCATTACTCCATTATTTCAATGTATTATAATAATCCATGCAGTTTTTCACAATATTCATGAGAGTACTAAGCAAAAAAAAAAAATCAACAAAAAATACTCTTCAATTTTAGGAGCTGATGGCTAAATTTGGGTGTGAAGTGTAACATTATGTGCCTATTTATACAATAATAACATAAGTTTCTTAGTAGGTTCATTATGTAATCAACAAATACAAATATAGAGCCTCATCACATGCAACAGAACTCTCAATGTAATATCCTCAGTAAGGATTATGCCTTTATCATCACAGTTTGCTTATATTTGATTTCACAGGATCTGGAGTTACAATACCAACTTCTGCCCTGACCTATTATGTCTTTCCCTGTTATTTTCCTCTCAGCTTCTGCAGTGTCATCTTTGCATATGTGCCTCATATATGTCTCATCAAAAAAGAAATGTAGGTTCTGAGGCTAAAGTGACAAATACCTTAGTTACATGGCCTGCCTCCAAGGACCCTGTTCTAACATGGAAATAGCCATTGTGTGGCCCAGCCTAACTGGCCACTCTCCTCAAAGACAAGTATACTGTCTGCTGCTGAAGAGATGATTAAAGAATTTATTTTTATGATATGTCCCTTTCTTAAAGATCGTCAACAAACCTTACCAATGCCTTAAAAGAGAATGACACAGGCCTAGGAGACCATTTGAAATGGAGTCTTGTCCTAGGGATCCCAAGGTTCCACTAATAGATGATTGATTCCATCTCAAAAATTCCAGATAATTTAGAAAAGAGAAAAACATATAATGTTTATCAACTATATTTTCTATTTTTGTTCAGAGAATAACATTTACTAAGCAAATAATTGTACGAATGGAACAAGCATAACAAACATCAACTTCTGGCCATGATGAGGAACACTGATAAATGAAATAAGGTGAAGGCAGGCAGGACAGGGCTTTCCCAAAGGAGGATAAGGGTTTTATGGATGCTTTATGTAGAGAGATTTTTAAATGAAGAAATAAAACTTTGTTAGGAGATTTCATTCTTCTCTAAACAAGAGTTCCATTTTCAGGGGTACTGGGAAAACCAGAGGGCACTTAAGTATTTCTTTTGTTATTAATTAAATTATTTCATTCATTTTACATCCTGACCATAGTTTCTCCTCCCTCTTCTCCTCCAGTTCCCTTCCCCCACTTCCCTTCTGTGCTCCCACCTACTACCTCCCACCATCCACCCATCCTGTTTCTCTTTGGAAAGGGGCAGGGCTCCCATGGGTGTCAACAAAGCATAGCATAACAAGTTGAAGTAGGACTAAGCTCCTCCCTTTGTATTATGGCTGGACAAAGCAGCCCATATGGGGAATAGGTTCCCAAAAGCCAGTTCAAGTGTTAGGGACAGGTCCTGATGCCACTGCTAGAAGTCCCACAAGCAGCCCAAGCTAGTCAACTGTCACTCATATGTAGAGGGCCTAGGTCACTCCCATGCAGGCTCCCTATTTGTTGGTCCAGAGTCTGTGAGCTCCTATGAGCACAGGTTTGTTGTTGTGAGCACTTAAGTTAAACTGCCTTAAATCCAGTTTCAAACAAGCTAATAAATAACTACATAAAGGTGAGCAAGACCCCGAGTATAATTCCTATTTTATTGGAATTCAATAAATGATCACAATTATAACCATATTGGAGATATGTTGATGCAAACACATGAATAGAGTTTCTTCTGTAAATTAATAGAAGTGATACCTACTTATATAATTATTTATTAATTTTTATTTATATATTTATTTATATAATTTATATAATTATTCATTAATATAAATAAAAACCTAAATATGCTACTTGTGATGGCATTTACAAGTTAGTAAGTATCTTAGTTTCTTTTCAGTTGCTGTAATAAAATACTCTGACAAAAGCAACTTCTGAGAGAAAGGCTTTGCTTTAGCTCACAGGTCAAGAGTAAATCCATCATGGCAGGAAAGTCAACACAGCAGGAGCTTGAAGCAGCCGATCATTTCACATCCACAATTAGAAAACAGAGAGTATCAACTGAAAGTGAGCATTCAATATGACTTCCCCATTGTCCTGCCCAGGCAGTGGCCCTATCCACATATAAGATGGATGTTTCTAGCCACCAAGGCAGCTCAACCTATAAGGTGTCAAGACTGATGATCCAAGTTCCATCATCAGGTGGAAGTAGAGAAGAAACATCTGAAAACTGGCCTCTAACTTCCATATGTGCTGTGGTTTGCATGGACACACACACACACACACACACACACACACACACACACACACACACACAATAAATAAATAAATAAATAAATAAATAAATAAATAAATGTGGTTAAGAAAAGATGGCCAGAACCTCATACATCAATTAACCTAATCAAAATAACCCCACAGGCATCTCCAGAGGTCTGTCTCCCAGCTGATTCTAGATTCTGCTGAAGTGACAGCATTGGCCACCACAACAAATACCAAAATCATCATGGTTCACAGACAAAGATCTCTAAACAGGTAGAGCCACAAACAGTTAAGAATATTGTTATCATAAAGACATTTGATGTGAAAGAAGGTACAGCCACTGTGCACTTTGAAAAGCAAGATGCTCAGGCACAGTGTCACTGGAAATAAGGAGCTACAGAGATGAAGAATGAGTAAGGAAGATCAGAGTGCTCAGAGGGAGAGACTCCAAGATACTGCTGCTCTTAACAGAGCCAAGAATCTTTTAGCACCCCAGACCAGAGGTCCAGAGATATCTCATGTCTATAGTGAAGTCAGAGAATTTACAGAACTAGAGTAAAATTCAATTAATTTTACCCTTGAACAAAGACAGATCTCAAGTTCATGCTGAGCAAAACTGGCCTCTTAGTTCATCAGCTGGGAAATTTGATCATGCTCTAGTCACAGTTCACAAAAGTCATTCTAGGTGCTACTTTACACTGGACAAATAATGGCAAATCTCCATCTGTTCTAGAGTCATCGAGACAAGACAGACAACTCAAAAAAAAAAAAAAAAAAGATGGCTTTATAAGGGGGGGTAGATGGCTCCATGCGTAAATGCTTGTCTTTATGAGCCTGATGAGCTGAGTTCAGATGATCAGAACCTACATTGAAAGCCAGATGCAGTGGGTGTGTCTGTAATCTTAGCATCCTTGGTGGGAAGACAGAAGGGAGAGGCAGAAGGGCCAGCGTAAGCTCACTCTCGGGATAACTTGGTGCATGCAGCACTAACACAAGAAATTTCGTCTCAAGCAAGGTATAAGCAGAGAACTTACATCTGAAGTTGCTCTTTGACCTCCACACAAGCACTATGGTACATGCATCCACAGTCAGACATGGGAGCACACACACGCATGCACACACACATGGACACACACACATATACAAAATGATGGTTTTGAAGGTTTACATTAGAAGTAAAGCACAAAACTCATTGAAGAGAAGAGAAATAATTAAGCTTCTGGCTTTAATCTTCCTTCAGAAAGAGGAGAGGGGGAGAAAACTCATGAAGGATTATCTGTAACTGAAGTTCCCTAACAGACCAGCTGAAGAAAGAGGGAAGCTAGAAAAAAAAGGGAGAAAAATGCATGGCTCCCTAGAAAGTGTGACAGACACCTGAAAAATATCTCTGTAACATTTTTTTAAGTAGGAAGACAGTCATCCAAATGTGGTGGCACACATCTTTAATCCCAGCACTCAGAAAGCCAAAGCAGTTGGACCTCTATGAGTATGAGGCCCCCTGGTCTCCATAGAGAATTCCAGGCTAGCCAAGGCTACACAGTAAGACCCTGCCACAAAGGAGGGGCAGGAGAAATCAGATGGGTTTTCTGAGGCAAGCAGTAAATTCCCTCAAATGCACAAACATCATGGAATTATGAATACAAATCTAAGTAGGAGTGTCTATTTTTATTGCCACATCTCCGAGGGAGAACCCCACAGATAAGAGTGAAACTGGCTGTACACCACATGCCTCTTAAAATGATCGCTTAGAGTTTGCTGCACACATGCACAGTACAAATAAAATGCTTCTTGGATTTTATTGGTTCAATCTATCCAGGATCATAAGTATGTAATCAGGTATGTTTCAGAATATTACATTTTAAAATAGCATTCTTATTTTATTTGAGTAATCTCTTATTGCCTTCCAAATAGGTTATTTGTACACTTGACATGGGCAATAAATAACCTCGTGTTTTCTTCCTGAGTTCTGTAAACAGTAAAACAAAGGAAACAATTTGCCACCATCAGCTAAATATTAACTAAAGGCTCCGAAAGGAAAGAGTTCTGTTCAGCACTTCACAGATTATCGGGTCCAGTTCTTCCCTGGAGGCAGCATGTATTTGAAAGAAAGAGTAAACATTTCCAAATTCAAAACAAGTCCTGGCAGAGTGGGCTTCTAAGACAATCTTTCCAGCAGTCCTTTCTTTGTGCACAGATACAAAGAACATGTTATTCTGAATCAATGCAAAATTCTCCTAATTTTCCAATTTGCCTCAGTGGGCACTAGGCATGTACCTGGTGCCTAGACATACACGCAGATGAAACATCTGTGTCAATAGAGTTTCTATTACTGTGGTAAAACATCGTGACCAAAAGCAACTTGGCAAAGAAAGGGTTTATTTCAGGCTGCATGTCCACTGTGAAGGGGAGTAAGGGCAGGAACTGGAGGCAAGAACCTGGAGGCAGTAATTGAGAAAAGCAGAGACCATGGAGGAGGGGTGCTTACTGCCTTTCTCTTTGTGGCTTGTTCAACCTGTGTTTTTATAGATCCCAGGATCACTTGTTCAGGGATGGCAGTATCCAAAGTGAAGAAAGAAAATGCCCTCCATATTTGCTCTTAGGCCTGTCTTGTGGAGGCATTTCTCAATTAAGAGTCCTTCTTCCCAGATGTGGCTTTGTTTGTGCCAAGTTAACAAAAGTCAATCAACACAACCCTCAAACACATTTTTTAAAAGTTAATCCAGAAACATGAATGAAGCAAAGCCTGGTGGAAAGTCTCAGCAAATAGAGGTGCTGGCCCTCAAGTCAGACACCTGAATTTCTTCCCATTATCCCACAGTTGACAGAGAAAACCAACTCCAGTTAGTTGTCCTCTGGCCTCCACAAGCCATGCTGTGACACACGCATGCCCACACATAATCGCAAATTCACATGAAATAAAAAATGCTAAAAAAATCAATTCTTACAGAATTTCATTAACTTATGACTCAAATAGCAACCACGTCCTTATTTATCTCTCTGTTTCTTTTAAGTATAGAGCTTTAAGTAATATAGATAAAATAAACGTAGAATAACAAAATAAGAGAGGAAACCTCACTCATCCAATCACTATTCTGTTCTCTGTCCTCTCCTTTGGATAGTCAATGACCTTTGGCATCACCTTCAGAATGTTGGTGTTTTCCCCTGATCAAAAGATTTAAATACACACTTGTGGTGGGGAGTTATTGTCATATACTTTTGCAGCCCTTAACCAAAAGTGACTGAACATTCAGATCAAGTTTTATGGAAAATAATTTAACAATGAACCTTTGCCTTACAGATAAAAGTCAATGGGAACTCGCTCTGCTGGCTATAACAGGAGCAAATGGTACACTTTTAATGAAACTGAACATTAAAATATTTTAAAACAGTGTCATATTGTGACTTGGGGGTGACTGCTGTTATCAAAGATGCCTAGTTCTAAAGGACATTTAATATGCAAATATTCCATATTTAATATGATAAATATTCAATTATCTGGAGAACTTTTTTAATTGTTGAGGGGTGTGTTTTTGTCACCTACATCTGCACTGCATGACTTGGTGTTCAGCTGACTTTCTAAGTGACAGATGAGGAATAACTTTATTGACAATTCTTCCATCTTTCAAAGGACAAAGACCACTGTTCCAGTCCTTTGTGCAAACCCACTGCCCGTGGTTAGCTGATGAGAATCAATTTGGTTCAAACACAAAAGCTCTCTCATTTAGAGCACAAAATGAGTTTACAATTGTCTTAGGGCAATGGATTGTTAGGTTAATGTTTGCACTTATTTCTACGTTTTGCAACTCAAATATCCTGGTTTTATATTCAAACCTCTAGATACAATTATGGTTGACCAGTTGGCTTGTTAGCTGGCAGATGGCTGACTGACTTGGAAATCAGTTCTCAGGCCTCAGGAGAACAGCATGCCGATACCCCTGCACTCTCAGCTCTTACATTTCTTTTTCATGTACTTTTTACAAAAGGAACACCGCAGGTATATCAAAGATTTGTGTGTAATGAAATCTTTCAAAGCAGTCAGAAAAATATAACTCTTCTCCACCTGGATTCAGTCGTGGGTTAGAGCACATTTAATTTCAAGTCAATAGGTTCCCGGCACATCAGCACTTAAGGGATTAAAGACAAGTCTGGTTTTGTTGCTCCTAAATGTACTGTTATTGTTATCAATTCGTGCTGTCTTGCAATAAGTTTTCAATAAATCTAAGATTAACTATTATTTTCTTGCCTATAAATAAAATATAATCATCTTAAAAATCAATGAAGGGAAAACCATCATATCCATTAACCTGCTTGGAATCCCTCCAGGCCCTGGCTATGAAACACAGTACTGTGGATCTTTCATTTTATTGAGCTATATCTCTTTGTATGGCAACCAGCAGGCAATAGAAAAAAAGAAATCAAATCTAAAAATCAGACTATGTTTTTTCCCCTTTCTTTCTAAAAGCTACTGAAGCAGAGGCTGAATATTCTTTTCTGCCTGGGGTTAATTTTTCCATTTTAATTTGCAATCAGATGCAATAAAAATGGGGGTGGGCATTGCCTCAAGTAGCTAGTGGCTTTATTACCATCTCTACTGCCAGTCACCACTTTTTATCCCTTCTAAGTCCTTTGTTTTTAAAGTCACCTGCACAGACTCCCAATGTTATAAACACCTTCCATTGTCTTCAGCAACTGTCATTTTGTACCATCTGCTGCAACAATCTCAAAAGCAGTAATGCATGGGGGTCAAGGCCACTTTCTCTCAGGAAACTACAAAACAACAGAGTCAAGTTATTTAGTGTGGGTTTTTTTTTCCCCTGTCAGCTTTACTGCACCCTGGAGTGGACATTTTCCTTGCCTTTCAGTTGTGAATGTTCCTCAAAAGACATGAACTTCACAATAAGGTAACCATACAAAAACAAGGTTTTATAGACAACCCATTATCAACTAGCAGAAGGGGGTGATTAGTCATCTGCTAGACTTGAAATAGATCCAAAGAACTCAAGGCAGCACTGGAGAGAGAGAGAGAGAGAGAGAGAGAGAGAGAGAGAGAGAGAGAGAGGGAAGGAGGGAGGGAGGGAGAGAGAGAGAGAGAGAGAGAGAGAGAGAGAGAGAGAGAGAGAGAGAGAGAGAGATGCATTCTTCTCGGGGATTCCAAAGCTTCAGCAATCATGATTTGGGGGGGGGGCGGCGGCGCTCAGCTGCAGCCTTGGCAAGGCTGTGAGTGATCTCAGAAGACAAGTGACAAGGAGCTGACCAGCACAAGGAGCTGACCAGTTCTCCCACCCACCCTAATTCAACATTTTTCCAAGCTCACCGCCACTAACTTAGATGAGCGACTTTCTCATCTGCTTTGCAGTAGAGTTCAAGAGGACCATCTCTTTGTTCTTCCTGTATTGGCCACACCTATAATTGGGGTGTGTTTTGTTCCTGCCAAAAACTTATATTCCTGTTGAATTCCCACTATGAGGGAGTGAAAACAGGCCCACAAGAGTTTGAGAAGGGAACTTTGGAGGTGGTTGAGATGAGATAAGGTCAGCAGGGTAGAGTCTCTAAGACCATTGATCAGTAGGTAGCTTCACAGTATATGTGAGAAGGTAGATGTTTCCTGTCTACTGCCTAGAGACTGTGGCATCTATACATACAGCCCCTGGACCTGAGACCACAATCATAAACCTAAATAGGCTTCTCTGCTTCATCATTTATGAGGTCTGCGGCATTGTGTTAGCATCAAGAGAAAACAGTCCAGGACACCTACTAAAAACAGCAAATTCATTAAACTACTCAAACCACAGTCTAGATTGGCCGTCTAAAAATTTTTGTCTTAAAGCAAAAATTGTATTTATCGGCATAGGCCCTGACTTTTTTTTCCTGCAAATAGTTACAAATTCACACAAAAAAATCCTATCTGTAAGAAGTCATCTCATTTCACTTTTCAAGAGTTCAGATGCAAGGGCAAGTGGCCACCCCCATAAATAAAATATAATCATCTAAAAAATCAATATGAGAAAACAATCATAACCATTAGCCCATCTCAAAATCCCTTCAGCCAGTAGTGTGAACAGCACAGGGCTGGGCCTTTCATTGTATTGAGCTGTGGAAGTCTTTGTACAGCAACCAGCAAGGGAACAAAAATCAAAGACACAGGTGTTGTGTTCTGGAAATCAGAGAGATGTGGGAATGTGAGAAATGATTTTTGGCCTTTTTGATTATAGAAGAAAATGGATTTTGGAAACCCAGGATACAGTGGTTTTTGTTTTGCTTTGTTTGAGCTCCTGGAAAGAAGGTCACTTGACTTCACTTGTCTGTGACATTGTTTCCTCATGAGCAATTTATAAACCCCAGCATCAATTGTAAGGGACTTTAAGATTTGAGAAGAAAATGGAGAGGAGAAGAAAGAAAGGTTGATCTTAAGAGTGACACAAATGCACTGAAGAAATGAATTCAATTTAGACTTGGATAATGTAGGCTAAAATCAAAATAGTTAAATGAATTTGGTTGCAATGTACCAGTGGTCAGTAATTGTTTTCATTTTCTTATTTTATATTGAAGTTTTGCAAGGTTGAAAAAGTGGCATGAGGCCTGCAACAAGGCTCGGGGGCACAGATACTTGCTACTAAGACTAAAGACCTGAGATTGATCCTTAGGACACACAAGGTCTACAGAAAGTGATGCCTCCCACAAGTTGTCCTCTCAAGTCTACACTTGTACATGTATGTTATATTTTTGAGACAAGGTCTCTCTACATAGCCCTGACTCCCAGAACTCACTATGTAGACCAGGCTGGATTTGAACTCACAGACACCTGCCTATCTCTGCCTCTCTTGGGTGCTAGGATTAAAGGTGTGTGCCACCACTCCTAGCTGAATTTTAGACTTTTGACTTCACTGATTTAAGTAAAATATAAAGATAATCTATTCAGTGAGTGCATTTTTACAGAAAAAATATTTCCTCCTCCTCCAAGTTTCCCACTTCATTTAATGGAAGAAAAAAGTAAAATAATTTTCTAATGGTGTATCTAATGATCCATAAGCATTTTCAATATAAATAAGGGAAGCACTTCCAAAGAAGAAACACCAATGGCCAATGAGGACATTTTAGAGTGTTCAGTATTCTGAGCCACCAGTGAAATGCAAATTAAAACTACACTAAGATCCCATCTCACCCCTGTCAGAATGACTGTCATCAAGAAAATAAGCAGCAATAAATGCTGGCAAGGGTGTGAAGAAAGAGGATCTTTATTCACCGTTGGTAAGAGTGTGAACTAGTAAAGAGATTATGGAAATCAGTATGGAGCATTCTCAAACCATTAAAATACAGCTACCATATGACCCACGTATACTGCTTCTGGGCATATACCCAAAGGATTCTGTATCATACCACAGAGATATTTGCACATCCATGTTTACTACTGCACTATTCAAAATAGCAAGGAAGTGGAATCAGTCTAGACGTCCATAAACAGATGGATAGAAAATGAATATACACAATCGAATTTTATTCAACTGTAAAGAAAACTGAAATCATGAAATTTTCAGGAAAAAAAATGTGAATGGATCTGGAGAGTATCATATTAAGCAAGATAATATTCAGAAAGTTAATAGCATCCATTCTTTCTCCTAGGCAACACCTTGCTTACAATGTCCATAAATATGCATGTGATTGGGTTTGAACACGCTTGTAGGCTATGAAGATAGGAAGGAGAGTGGTGTTGAGGAAGAGGAGGGTCAATGGGATACTGTGACATAGAAACAAAAGGCCACTATGAGTGGATGGCTATGTGGGCATCCGGTGGACAGGGAAGAAAACAGACGGAGGAGAATCAACGAAAACAAACTTTGAAAATGCCATGCCAAGAAAAAAAGCCAGAATTCTGTATGTCAATTTAAAACTTTTTTAATTAAAAAGAACTCTACACAGATGAAGGAAGGAGAAGCTTGGAAATCAATTTCTTGTGTGAACTGAATAGAACAAATTCTTTTAAGGCTTTAAGGAAGCAATATCATATTTTTAAGATCTGTACAACATAACATTTGAACAATCTTTTTGTTTAAAACCTTAAAACCCAATTTAATAACTAAACATACCAAAAAAAATTATTTGCATCAAGGGGTCCAGACCAGGCTGGCGAAACCCACAGAAAAAGATGACCTGAACACGGGGGAATTCTTGCTCCCCAGACTGATAGCTGGGATACCAGCATGAGACTGATCTAGACCCCAGGAACATGGGTTTCAGTGAGGAAACCTCGGAAATCTATGGGATGTCCTGTAGTAGTTCAGTACTTATCCCTAGCACAGGTGTGGACTTTGGGAGTTCCTTCTACATAGAGGAATACTCCCTGAGCCAAGACACACGGGGATGTGCCTAGGCCCTCTCCCAAAGGATACGATACACTATGATGACACCCTATGGAAGGCCTCACCATCCAGGGGGAGCAGAAAGGATATGTGATAGGTAGGGTTTTAGTTGCGGGGGTAGGGAAGGAGGGGAGGGAGAGGGAACTGGGATTGTCATGTAAAACAATCTTGTTTCTAATTCAAATAAAAAAATCTGCAAAAAAAAATATTTGCATCATTTCTACAAAGTACATTATTTTTCATAGTGAGAAAAAAAACCTTCTAATTTTTATCACTTCCTACTTTAAAGTTTTAAGTTGTGCCCTATGCCAGACATTGGAAAGTGGTGCACGCCTTTAATCCCAGTACTCGGGACATAGAAGCAGGCAGATGTCTGTGAGTTCGAGGCCAGCCTTGTCTACAGAGTGAGTGCCAGGACAGGCTCCACAGCTACACTGAGATACCCTGTCTGGAAAAACAAAAAACAAAACAAAAGAAAAAAAGTTCTTGAGTTTTATTTGTTTGCTTTTTAACCAGTGCTTTGCAAATGACCAGGTATTTCACCCTTGTGCTTTGTTAGAGAAATTTATTTAATTCCTTAATTTTACTTATTGTTACTATTTATTAAAATTCATTTATTCTTCTCTTCCCTCTTAAATTTATCTGACTTATCTTTGTTTCTCTTCACAGTCCCCCATTTCTTCCCTCCCCAGGTCATTTGGAAGTGCAATTATCTCCCTGGATGTCACTACCGATCATAGTCTCAGCTCTAATAATGATCATTTCAAATGTATCTTTTAGGTCTGGAGAGATGGCTCAGCTCTTTTAGAGGACCTGAGTTTGGTTCTCAGAACCTACATTGAGCTACTCACAACCCCTGTAACTCCAGGTCAATTGATCCAACACTCTCTGCTGGCCTCTACAGGCACCCGTACACATGTGTCATACACACTCACAGATGCACAAGCATAGACATAACTAAAAATAATAAATGCATTAAATAATAGTTGTGCATTCCCCCCCCACCCATCCAGTGCTGTTCCTTGGTCACTATTTTCTTTTGTCTGCCATTGAAATAGCTTAAAAATCTTCTATTGTCCAATGCCCCTCATTTTTCCTCTGAGATGGAGCCATAGAATTTTTCATAAATCATCTATTATTTTTAACATTAGACTAGTAGCATGATTTTTTGTAGTTTTTTTTTTTATTAGTTCAAATTAGGAGCAAGCTTGCTTCACATGTCAATCCCTTCTCTCTCTCCCTCCCCTCACTCCAACCCCCTATCTGCCCCCCACCCCATCCACCCTCCACTCCCCAGGCTGGGTAGGGCCCCCAACGGGGGCTCCCCAAAGTCCACCACTTCATCCTGGGCCTGGCCTAGACCCTCCTCCATGTGTCCAGGCTGACAGTGCATCTCTTGACTTGGGATGGGCTCTCAAAGTCCCTTCTTACACCAGGGAAAAATACTAATCCACTACCAGGGGCCCCCTAGAATGTGGGGGCCCTAATTGACATCCATGTCTGTCCTGTGCTGGCCTCCCAGACAGCATCTGGGGTCCATGTGCTCCTCCTTGTACAGGCCAGCTGTTTCTGTGGGTTTCACCAGCCTGGTACCAACCCTTTCGATCTTCATTCCTCCCTCTCTGCAACTAGGTTCCAGAGTTCAGTTCAGTGTATAACTGTGGGTGTCTGCCACTGCTTATGATTTTTACATAGCAAATTTCCACTTGAATTTTAATTACCTACTAACGATTAATTACTTTGAGCTGTTTTCCTGTCTTCTCTCTTAAGTCAAGTGATCTGATCCCATTGGCAAAATAAAGCTAAAGGCTTTCCTCAGAGTCTACACAGAAGGAGTTTGAGTAGTCCATTCTCCCAAAGCAGGCATTCTCCTCTACAGATCAGTGAGATTTCGGATAAGCAAATAATATCTGATTAACAGTCCGTTTCTCTGTTCTCTTTATCTTTAAAAAACATTGTTTCTCCTTTATAAGGTTTCATAGGTGTTTGTGTTGTACTGATTTTTTTGCATTTTTTATTAAATTATTAATATTTTCACATGTACTTTCCCTCTCCCTCTCCCTCCCCTCACCCCCATTCCTTCTCCCCCACCTCCAACCTACCCCCCACCCCATCCACCCGCCACTCCCCAGGCAGGGTAGGGCCCCCAACCAGGGCTCCACCAAGTCCACCAAATCTTCCTGTGCTGGGCCTAGGCCCCTCCCCATGTGTTCAGAGACAGAGAGATCCCTTCAAGTGGGATGGGCTCTCGAAGTCCCTCCCACCCACCAGGGCAAAACGCCAGTCCACCTCCAGAGGCTCCCAGGAGTGCAGGGGCCTCCCCATTGGCATCCATGATCAGGGGGCTGGATTAGTCCTGTACTGTCCTCCCAAAGAGCATCTGGGGTCGATATGCTTTCCCTTTTTCAGGCCAACTGTTTCTGTGGGTTTCTCCAACCAGGTACAGACCCCTTCGTTCTTCATTCCTCCCTCTCTTCAACTGAGTTCCAGATTTCAGCTCAGTGTATTTCTGTGGATGTCTGTCTCTGCTCTCATCAGCCACTGGATGAGGACTCTAGGATAGCATAGAGAGTATTCATCAATCTCATTCTAGGGGAAGGGTTTCTAGGCCATCCTCTTTTTTCCATGTCATTACTCTTAAATTTTCACAAGTATATATTTAGCTGCCAGTTGTTTGTTTTCATTAATACTCTTTACAAATGAATGAACAGTTTCAGAGTTTTTTTAAATACACTTTTCTTCAATGCAAAGGAACTTCACAATTATTTGTTAAATAATTTGCATTCATCATAATCTTGTTCTGGAGATGCTGCCTAACTAATAATCCGAAAATCTTGCTGACTCACTGCTGGAATTATTAGGTTGGCTAGAGGTCATCTGTAGCCATTTTGACCTGTCAAAGACACGTAAGCTTAGATTAGGTCATGAGACAGTGTTTCCATGATGGACAGAATGTTCTTACTATGAGAGAAAAAGACAACAAAGCTTCCCAACTCCCCTCTGTGAGAATACAGCACCCTCTGCAAGTCTGGAAGGCAGCCGTTACCAAGAGCCAAGTCTTCCACCACCTTGATCATAGACTCCACAGCCTCAAGTGTGTAAGCAGTAAAATTCTGATGTTTAGGATATATAAGCTATGGTACTTGGCTACCCCACAATAACTAAGACAGCCATGAAAGATTGTTTTGAGAACCTCAATTAATCTTCTTACAGGTACATCGTTAATTCTTTTCTTTCATTTCTCTTCCATTGGTATCATTAGCTCTAATTTGATAACACCCTTTCAATCCTAATTATTCAATCTGGTTTTCTTCCCTCAAATAACAGTATCACAGAACTAGTAGTACTGTTCATGTCTATACAGGATTATGCTTTCTTTCATTGTATAGATCATACTCTCTGTCTTTTCTTAGAATGCTAAGCAACTAGTGATAGAAAGAATAGAGGCCTTTGCTCATGCTGGCAAGCAACACATCATTCTTCTACTGATTCATGAAGAAGATCCTTTACCAGGGACCTCCTGGTTGTTATCATATCACTACTTCCTGGAGATGTGTAACATGTGCTGTGGACCCCACAACACCAAGTCTAGCATCCTGTCCAGGCCACACACAGCAAGTCAGTAGACCTGCCTTAACTGTAGTTCCTGAATAAAAGACAGGCTTAAACTTCTCTACTGGTACCTGAGGTTTTTCTCAAGGATGCTACAAATTCTCACTGACCAACATGATAGTAACTCATTGTATGAATACCAAGAAATTGGAATACAGATAAACTGAATTGAAATGTTTTATAAAATAATATGCATACCAAAATACAACATATAGTGCAAAAAAAGGATAAAGTTATATCCTTATGTTTCAAAGATTACAGGCTGACACAATATTATTTTTGACATATAAGTAAATTGTTAGAATTACTTTCCCTTCTTGCACTCTGTTTTTTTGCATATATCTTAAGAGTGTCTCACATTTTTTTTTCTATTGACATCATTGGCATGAAGATAAAGGTACCTTCCTACCCAACATCTCCTGAGCTCTACTTTGAGAACTTTAGGGATGTTTAGATCATCTTACAGGCTCTATAGATAGAAGGGAAGAAGAAAGAAAGCAGAGTGTGAAAATGTATTTATCCTATAAATAGCCTTGTCTTAAAAGTGAGAATAGGTTTCAACTTTGTTCATGAGTTTTATTTTTTAAGATTTGTTTTTAATTGAAATGGAATTATATCACTCTTTCCTCCTTCCAGCCCCTCCCAGCTACTCTCCATTGTACCTTCCATGGTCCCCATTCTCAAGCTGATAACCTCCTCCTTTTCTTTTATTATTACTGTTACATAAATATGTGTTGTGTGTATGCATGCACACACATACAAGAATACAACATGCCAGATTTTACTTTGTTTTGTGTATGTGGTGTCAAAGTTTACCCCTCTGCATTAGACAACTTATTGGGGCTCATCTCTAAGAGAGGATAATTCTCCTTCTCTCAGCAGTTGCCATTTTTCCTTTCCATGTTAACAAGTTCATTGATGGTGCCATTGTTTTGATCTTGCTTATGCAGCCGCTTCTAGAAGAAACTGCCTCACAGCAGACTTCCTGTCATTCTCAGAGTCTTCCTGCCATGTTCCCTGAGCCATAGATGCAGTTGCTGTAATGTAGATGCATCTGTGGGAGCCGATGTTCCCCACAATCTGTTACTCCTTGCATTGTGTCCAGCTGCGATGGTCTTTCTGTGATGTGTTTTCTGTGGTCTCCATTTGCTGTAAAAAGGCTTCTTTGATGAGGGGTGATCTAAGGATAAGATTTAGAATTATTAAATAATGATGCCGGTCTGGCAAAGTGGTGGTAGTGTATTCTTTTCTAGGATGACCTCGCTAGCCCTAAGAAACTGGCTAGGTTTCCAGTACCAAAATCGATTTCCCTCCTGTTGTGTGGGCCTTCCATCTGATTAGACAGCTGCCTGTTGCCACTGACATGTAAGTGCCATTTATTGCACCTTTATGCCTACCTTGCCATGCTGGTTTTTGTTGTGGTTCATAGGTACTGTAACCGGGTAGGAGGGTTTAATTGCTTCCCACCCTTGGCAGTTTGCATAGCATTTTCTGGAACCCACTCACTGTTTTCAGTTTCTCAAATTGACACTTCACTCTCAAAAACAAGAATAATTCCTAGAAAAATATTGTAAACTGGGAAATTCTGCTTTCAAAAATATTTCTAATTAACAGATAATGTGAAGGAAATTGTTTCTGTGCTCAAATACATGTGAAATACTAAAAAAAAATAAGAAATTACTTAAGACTTTGAGAATATCCACCTTCTTCGTGTGTGATTTACAAAAGCATTTTACATCTCTGAAACCAATTCAGGAAATCCCTATACGATTGTAGTTACAGATCCACTCTTAATGATTGGAGTATTCAAGATGTTTGCCCTGGGAAGGATACTTCAAGAATATAGTAAGAACAGAGTGAAAACAGAAATAACGAATTTTACAGAGTAATCACAAATTGAAAATTATGAATTGGACAAACTGTCACTTCTATATAATTTGGCAAATACTGCATTTTGCACTTGGATAGTAAAATGCAACTATTTCAAAGGTTTCCAATGATCTAGAACCCAGACATAGAGTGAAAACAAATGCTTTCACTCTTAAGCTAGTGATTTCCTGACAATCAGTAGCACATGTTTCTCTCTAGTGCCTATTATGCTGAGTGACAACATTGTGACACTCAACTAACTCTCCATTACTATGATGAAAGTAATGAAAGAAACAGCTTATAAGGAAGAGATCGTTAATTTGGCTCACAGTCTCAGAGGGCTCAGTACATGCTCATTCAGCCCTATCACCTTGGAACTGTAGCTAGGCAGCACACTATGATAGAGAATGTATGGATGAGCAAAGCTGCTAGTGTCATGGTAGCTGGGAAGCAAAGAGAGAAAGAAGATACAGAGCTTACTAACCTAGGTCTCACTATCCCAAGGAGCCTTATTTTCTTCTTTTCTTCATGTAAGACCTAATCCCAAAGATTCTACACCCTCCTACTAGCAGCAAAGACTAGTGACATGAGCATTTGTGGAATATTTAAGATCCAAGCTTTAAAGCATAATAAAAGTAAAATAAAACACAATGTATCTAAGCTCTGACATTCCTCAGCTACCTCTATCAATAGTTGAAATGTGAGAAAACTGTCTGTATCCTTCCTCCATGAATTCTCTATTCCATTCTGGATTCTAATCACAGTTCAGCAGTTTGCCAGCACTGTACACTGAGCAGGCTACTTAATATTTATGAACTCCCATTTTCTCAACATCACAGTAGGGATGAATTCCTTGTCACAGATTGCTATGAAGGCCACATGAGAATGAGAAGTTTATACAGCATGGTGTGGTGGGGGGAAATGTGCAAACAGCTCACCTGAACTCATGCAATGCCTAGTTGTAGAGATCACTTCTTCTTAGTACTTGATTCCCATCGGAAGTCTACAGAAATATGTTTTTAGGTGCTGATGAGTGAATCTCATGAAATTAATCAGAATATTTGGAAGTGAATTTAGACATTCAG
This sequence comes from Cricetulus griseus, assembly GCF_003668045.3. NCBI lineage: Eukaryota > Metazoa > Chordata > Mammalia > Rodentia > Cricetidae > Cricetulus > Cricetulus griseus. Next base: position 63,071,066 of record NC_048599.1, on the reverse strand, counting down.
TAGGCTTCTAAGAGCAAAACACCATTTAAAATGATCAGAATAAATCATAGCACATGGGAAGTAGAGACAAAATGATAATGAGTTGGAGATCAAATCAGGCTACTTTAAAGAGTGTCTAAAGAAACAATAAAAATACTGTCCCAGGAGATGGTGGTGCACACCTTTAATCACAGCACTTGGGAGGCAGAGGCAGGCAGATCTCTTGAGTTAACAGTTCAGCCTGGTCTAGAGTGAGTTCCAGGACAGTCAGGGTTACACAGAGAAACCCTATTTAGGAAAAAAAATAAGACTAAGTTATCTCATGAGTGCTTTATGATATAGTCTGTATCCCTAATCACTTTGTTAACACATTCTCTTTTGAGACAATTGATGCTAGAGAAACTAACCACAAACAACATTTGGTATGTAGATTGGGGAGGGAAGTAAACAAAGTTGATCTTGGAGTGGTTTTTCCAGGTCCCAATACCAGTCTGGAGGATTAGCAGGAGTATGGTGAAAAAAGAATAAACTATTCACAAAAGGAAGGCAGCAGCATCTGCCTCAGTTTTTCTCCCTAACTGGTCATACTTGCTCCTTTTCTATTCTGAGTAAACTGAAACATAAATTGTATACTTTAGTTCTATGGAGTTGATTTAAATACTAGACAGTCACCCTGCCATTAGTTCTTATATATTTATTTTTAATTTTCTGTGAATATCTAACATTTTTATAATACAGTATAATCTAATACCTATAGAAATGAAAATGCAAGTGGTAGAATGATACAAACATCATGACCACCCCATCTCAGCTCAAAACTTCCACCAATGCCATGTACACGTGTAGTCATTTCATACCAAATGTTCCCATCCAGTTACACATACTGTATCTGTGTCACTAACATCATTTTTAGTTTCTGCAAATACAGAAATTCAGTAATCAATTTTAAGTTTTCTAAAGAAAGTGTGTGATATTGAAATGATATCTTTGTGTCATCAAAGGGCAGATGCAAGGCTGTCATAATTTTTCAAAACCCCTTAACCCAAATGGCCATGTCATTTTCCAAGCTTCTTTATTTGCAAAAAGGCACACTGTTAACATATATTTTACTATATTTTACTGTACTTCTATCAAGTATATATAATCCAGATGTTCCTTGATTTCAGAGAGCTATGTTTCTTAAATCTAAGCCTGTTGCCCTGCACAAGATTATTCTTTTTCATAAAAAATGAAAGTCATATTCCTTAAAAGCACAAATTCCTTTTCAAATTTATGATGCATTGAGAATATTTCATCTCACCAGATGTACCCATCATGAAATGTATTAGATATCTCCTTTAATTGCTTATAAAATCTAGTGACTAGGTTACTTCCAGGAGGAGTTCAGCCCTTCAGCCCAGGACTGAGCATCCTATCTGTGCTTTCTCTTCGAACACAGCTTCCCATGTGATTATTCAGATTCTTAAACATTGTTGCTCCTCACTCATAAGGATTAAATTACAGCTTTTGGCTCTCTCCTAATGAGCTAATATCGCTTAAACTATTCTCTTTGTTTTTTAACCAAAATGGAAATTATTAGACTAGAACATCTAAAGTAGTAACATTGTTTTCAGTATCTATGATATATTTTAAACAGCTTCTATTATAGATTCTGTGTTAATGGTAGACACAAGAAGAAGATAAGACAAGAATCCATTAAAACAGTCCAGACAGGGCACAAAGATCTGAACTCCAGTGAAAACAGAGAAACACAGAAGTGGGGTCATAGAAACAATGACATATATTACCAGCTATTTTCTAGCTATGCTGTTTTCTTCCTGAAAAACCTCATCTCTCAGAGAGTCAGAGAAGCAAAATCCTGCCTGAATCACTGTGTGACCAAGTCCTTTCCAGGGGAGCTGTGGGAAAGCTGGTAGAGACAGTGAGGACAAAGATGGATTGGACTAAGAGAAGTGTAACACAAGCCAAATGGTAGTTGCACAGAGGAAATAGTCAAGAGTATAAAATGCCATTTGGGGATCTTACAATCTGAGTACAAAAGAAGGTTAGCCACGTCCTCAGACAGAGAGACGTCTGGGCAACCAGAAGTCACTGCAGACTATTACTTAGTGAAAACTAACCCCCATTACAAAAAAAGAGTCCATATCTACTGCTTAAGATAATATATATGTTTTAATGATTACTTTAAGTAAAATAAACAGTTTTAAATAAAATTAAGAATAAAGTAAGATCTTAGAATCTCTTTTCTCCAATGTCCAACAAAGATATCCATTATAGTTTTTATAAGGAAAAGGGAATTACCAATAGAAAGGAAATTAAAGGCGGTATAACCATTGCTAAAATCCTTTAATAGCAGAAGTAGAATGAAAAGGCTTTATTTAGTAGGTAGGTGCCAATCTAAACCCCACTTGTACATCCTGAAGGTAATATCTGAATGAGAAATTGAATCAACAGGAACCTCAATGACAGCATCGAATTTTGAAAGAGATAAGTAGCAAAAGACTCAAGAGGCAACAGAACTGTGCTGTTTTTCTGGGATTTTTTTTTTTTTTTACTTTGTGTTTGTTTGTTTGTTTGTTTGTTTTTTAAATGGAGAGTTCTGGATGTCTCTACAATTTTGTTCAAATGACTGCAGAACCTGAAAAAGCTGTTGCTGCTATTGATGCATAACATACTGCCATTATTGGTCATTTTATATAAATATAAACATATATACATATATGCATATATAATTTGAATTTTGGGGAACTTTAGCTGTGCTGTCAACTTTGGAAAAAAGTATCCCAGTTTACCGTGTTCAGTTGGCATTGTACAAAAGTTAACAGCCATATTGTTCTAGAAATGCTGAACCTAATTTTTTTTCCATTTGTACAGGGGTAACGCACTGTATTAAATATCTAAGGTCTTAAAAAAAAGAAGGGATTTTGAGAGCCCATCCCATATGAAGGGATGCTCTCTTGACCTGGACACATGGGGAAGGGCCTAGGCCTGGCCCAGGATGATGTGGTAGACTTTGGGGAGCCCCTTTTGAGGGCCTTACCCTGCCTGGGGAGTGGAGGGGGGATGGCTAGGGGCAGGTGGGATGTTTCAGGGAGGGGAGGGAGAAGGGATTGACATCTGAAGCAAGCTTGTTCCTAATTTGAACTAATAAAATAAAATAAAAATTAAAAAAAGAAAACAAGAGGCAACTTAGGAAGAGTCTCCAAGAGTCTCGGTGAGAGAAGGGCCCTCCTCAGAGTTCAAGATCTCACTAGAAAAGGTGGACAGGACTGCAGCATTTTTAGTGATGTTGCTTTTGTTTCTGAGCAGAAATGAAGCTAAAATGAGAAATAAAAGTGATTACAAACAAGTATAGCCATAAGCACCATCCTAATAGATCTGAAACCGAGACAGGGTGCATAAGACAATGTTCTGTGTGGATGAATGAGGTCATCCACAGTGGTTAGGAGATAGGTTTTCCAGCTAGAAATTATTAACCAAGGCATGTAAAACCTCCATGAATGTTCACTTGGGTTTTCTACTCTGACATGGAGGAATACTAGGACTGGAACCAGTGATTCAGAATGTAATTCAGGTTCCAGAGCTCACTAACCAAAAGGAAGACCCACCTTGAGTCTCAGAGGGCCCTCTATTGGCCTAATCATTCCAAACCAATACAGATAAATATCGGTGAATAACTGGCTTAGGTCACTCAATGTAGGGGCAAGGCAGGTAAATACCTAATTTCAGTCTATATTTTCCAATTTTCTTTGTGTGTGGTACATGGTGTGAATATATATAACATGTTGTATGTGGTGTTTGTACTTGTTAGTTTGAGCATGCACACATGCATTGTCCATATAGAGAACAGGGGAGGATACCTGCTGTCTTTCTCATTTGTTTTCCGTCCTTATTGTTTTGAGGCAGGATCTCCCATTGAACCTGGAGCTCAAAAATTCTGCTAGATTGGTTGACTACAGAGCTTCAGGGATTGTTTGTCTCTGAGCCCTACCTCCACTGCTGGAGTTACATGTGTGTACCAACACACTCATCTTGCTGAGATTATGTATGTGTACCACCACACTCAGCTTTTTACTCAGGATCTGAACTCCTGCTTGTTATGATGCAGGCACTTTGCAACTGAGCCATTTCCAAAGCTCTAATTTCAGTCTTAATACACTCTAAGCATCAACCTGATCCGAGCCTTTGTCCTTACCCTCATACTAATCCTAGCTCAATGGTAATTATCACATTTGTACAATAGGAAAAAATATTAGAAAACATTAATCATGCCTGCTTTCTCCACGGGCTAAGGATTAATAACATGCACATAAAGTGTGTGCCTTACAGGAGATAGTGCATAGACAAATCTGTGTTATACTGTTATTTTGTTTTTGGAAAGTGAGGTTTATATGTTTCTTTAGGGTAAATGTCTTATAAAGTCACAGTACATTGCTTAACTATTGTCCCTCTCAAAATACTGCAAAAGCACTGGAGAAATGAGGTTGATAGTTTGTCTCTATGTCACTGAAATTCTTCACGTTAAGTTTAAAAGTTGTCTTATATACTACTGCATTTACAAGTTGGTTTCTCAACAAAAGTTTAATTTTGCATTGTGGAATTTATCATATTTTAACAAAATTTCTGTGCTGACTTTGCAAGTGTGCCCTTTTCTCTTAAGTATAGCAAACATGTAATGTGTCCAGCTTACCTAGAAACAACAATGCCCTTGGATGTTTGGTAATTAGGTAGATATTTATTGTAACATCCCATACTCTCTATGCAAACACTTGAAATTACTAGCTATTCATAACTGTGGCCTGGCATGTTCATGAAATTAAACAAAGTAATTAATTTAGTTTCAGGCATAAAACAAGAAAATACGCAGGGCTGTTGAGGCAACACACACATTTGAAAGTCACAGAATTATTACAATAACAAAAACTATGTAGCCTGCAGAAACAAAGTGACTTTTAAATTATTTTGTCAAAGAAATACATTTAATTTACCATTAGTAGCCTCAAAGATACAAATTTTAATATTTCTTTCTTCCATTATCAGGCTACTTTCCATATTTATTGACTATAATTATTGCTAGTAAGAACCCAAACTAAACTATGGCATGTGGGAAGCATCAGTTTTTTTATATGTGAAAGTCTCCTTCTTCCACAAGAGCAAAGCACCTAACAGGAAAACGCCATTCAGAACAACCTTGAATCCAAAGAGCTCAGCGTTCAAGGAACAGTGATAAATATAAATGAAGAGAAGGAAATAAAGATGAGAAAGGGGGGCAGATTCTGTCTTCTCTAAACAGCCTAGCTTAAGCATTTGGCTTGGTGTCATGGTCAATCTATAAATGAGTAGAGAATGCTACCCTTTGGAAAGTTCTGAAAATTTTATCTGAAGAGAAATGTGACTTGGTAGGAATTAACAATAAAAGTTCTAATATAAGTACATGCATATACATATATACATATGACACACACATAAATATATTAGACCTAGCTTTCCAATAGTCAGGTTTTAAAAAAAAATAATTAGGACACCAATAAATTACAACTAATCTTCTACAATTCCAAACACTCTTCAAGAGTCTCACCACTTACTCAATCATGAATCGAATTAACTATTCATAAGAATCTCAGCTAAAATATTCGCTGTGTAAGAGGCCAAGTAGCTGAGCGTTTGATATATTTAAAAACTAGATGTCCACTAAAATTCTATGGCAAGAAACAGTTCCATATCCAAAACATAAATGAGTAAAAGGCAAATAGCTAAGTTATGATTTATATTTTATTACTGAAAGATTATCCAATAAATAAACAATGCATGTCTTCCATGTTTTGACATTTAAAAATATTTTGGGATTAAAAAAAAGGCAGAAAATGTGGAGAAGAGGAAGAAGATGTAAAGGAGGAAGAGCAGAAATGAAAGGGAGGGGAGGAAAGGTAGATAAGGGAAGGAGAGAGAAGAGGCCTGGAAATGCTGTTTCTACACTAAAAGCCATGGTGAGCAGTATGTGGTCCCATGACAGTCAAGGGCAGCCTCAAGCTTTCCCCAGTCATTGCAGCTTACATCCCAGCCAGTGACTCCACAGCTATATTGAGCTTTCTTCTTTCCTGTCTACTGAACTGAGGCTGCAAGGTAAGGCAGACACACTGGAGTTTTGTCTTTTCCTTGTCCCTATTTGTGAAGATGAGGTATGGAAAACTTAACAGATCAAAAATTGTTTATTGGTGTCACTTCCCTTCTCTCACACAGCTATATACAGGCAATTGATTAATCAATTATGCCATTAAAATCATTAGTAACTTTTCTGGCTTATGAAGATTATCCTAGAATTCTTAAGTGTGAAACCAGTTTGGTTTCTAATAGCCAAAACCCTGTATTTTGTTTTGTTTTGTTTTTACTTTTTGGAGTTCGGTGTTGTGACTGATTAATTGGTTGGGGTTTGTTGTTGCTTCATTGGTTGGCCTTGTTTTTGTCTGTGTTTGGGGGGGGTGTTTGTTACCTCCTCTTTTTTTTCTTTCTCTCTATTTTTTATTTTAAATTAGAAACAAGATTATTTTACATATCAATCCCAGTTCCCTCTGCCTCCCTTCCTCCCTCTCCCCCAACATCCCACCTATCCTATACCCTTTCTGCTCCCCAGGGAGGGTGAGGCCTTCCACAGGGGGGCTTCAGAGTCTGTCATATCCTTTGGGATAGGGCCCAGGCCCACACCCTTGTGTGGAGCCTCGGGGAGCATCCCTCTGTGTGGAATGAGCTCCCAAAGTCTATTCCTATGCTAGAGATAAGTACTGATCTACTACAAGAGGCCCCATAGATTTCTGAGGTCTCCTCACTGACACCCACATTCATGGGGTCTGGATCAAACCCAAGCTGGTTTCCCAGCTATCAGCCTAGGAACCAAGAGTTCCCCCTTGTTCAGGTCAGCTGTGTGTTTCACCAGCCTGGTGAAGGCTATAGGATGGCATATAAGTCAGTCATCAATCTCAGTATCAGTGGAGGACATTTAAGGTAGCCTCTCCTCTGTTGCTTAGATTGTTAGTTGGTGTCATCTTTGTAGATCTACAGACCTTTCCCTAGCACCTGATTTCTCTTTAAACCTATAATGGCTCACTCTGTTATGGTATCTCTTATCTTGCTCTCCTCTATTCTTCCCCTAACTCAACCTTCCTCTTCCCTCATGTCCTCCTCACCCCTCCTCTTCTCCACTTCTCATTCTCCTAGCTCCCTGACCCTCCCCTTATGCTCCCAATTTCCTCAGGAGATCTTGTTCCTTTCTCCTTCTCTGGGGGACCATGTATATCTCTTATAGAGTCCTCCTTGTTGCCTAGCTTCCCTGTCAGTGTAGATTGTGGGCTGGTAATCCTTTTCTCTATGTCTAAAATCCATATATAAGTCAGTACATACCCTGTTTGTCTTTTGGGGACTGGGTTATCTTGCTCCGAATGGTTTCTTCTAGTTCCATCCATTTGCCTGTGAATTCAAAATCCCATTGTTTTTTGGTTTTGGTTTTGTTTTTGTTGTTTCCGCTGAGTAGTACTCCATTGTGTAAATGTACCACATTTTCTCTATCCATTCTTCAGTTGAGAGGCATCTAGGCTGCTTCCAGGTTCTGGCTATTACAAATGCTGCTATGAACATAGTTTAACAGACAGCCTTGTTGTATGAGTGTGCTTCTTTGGGGTATATGCCTAAGAGTGGAATTGCTGGATCTTGTGGTAGACTGATTCCCATTTTCCTGACCAATCATCATACTGATTTCCAAAGTGGCTGTACAAGTTGGCACTTCCACCAGCATTGGAGGAGTGTTCCCCTTTCTCCACATCCTCTCCAGCATAAGTTATCATTGGTGTTTTTGATTTTAGCCATTCTGACTGGAGTAAGATGATAGATCAGAGTTGTTTTGATTTGAATTTCCCTGATGGCCAAGGATGTTGAGCACTTTCTTATGTGTCTTTCAGCCATTTTAGATTCTCTGTTGAGAATTCTCTATTTAGTTCTGTACCCCACTTTTTAATTGGATTATTTGGTGTTTTGGAGACTAGCTTCTTGAGTTCTTTGTAAATTTTGGAGATCAGCCCTCTGTCAAATATGGGGTTGGTGAATATCTTTTTCCATTCTGTGGGCTGCCATTTTTGTCTTGCTGACTGTGTCCTTTGCCTTACAGAAGCTTCCCAGTTTCAGGATGTCCTTTTATTAATTGTCGATCTCAGTGTCTGTGCTATTGGTGTTACCTTCCTCTTAAAGTTTCTCCATTTTGTAAATTACAAGCATAATCCAGGAACACTATTTTCCTCCCCAAAATGTACCTGCTTTCTTAAACTGGAAGGAATCTTAAGCTGTCATAAGGATATTTTTTGGTAATTCTAAATGATTTCTGTAATGATGTCATGCCAAAATAAAGAGTGAAAATACATGGAAAGCGTGGGGAGGGAACCTTCTGCTTACAAGCATCGTTTCTCTCCTTTTACCACAGCAAAGTCTCATGAATCTGTATTTCTTCTTGCCATGAACACTTTGCCCAAGACAACTCAGCTGATGCCCCATTTGCAAGGAACAGCTAAGTCCTAGTCTCAAAACCTGCCAAGTTATGAATGAGAACATCAAAATGACTAGTGCAACCCAAAACATCCAACATCTTCCTCCTTTCTCTCTTTATTGATTGATCCCTGGAATTCTGGAAACTAACTGGCAACACTATGTTCAAACTGCCCCACTGATGACCTAAAGACCTCCGAAATACCAAAAACTGCTTTCTCTTACAGACTGGTTGATCCATCATCACAAAAGAAACAGTCAAATTCGGTACCTGCTCTGAGAGGGTGTTTTTCAATAAACAGGTTTTACTAAAGAAAGTTTATTTTATATAAAACTGGTCCATGAGAACCATCAAATACTGAATTGGCCTAAGGTCTTTTTCCTCACCTCCTATGTTAACTTTTCATGTATCTTCTGCCAGTCTCTATTCTTTGGGTAATTAAAGGGGTTAGACCAGTACAACACTTACCTCTGGTGCCTACCATAATACAGGAAACAATAAAGTGACTTAGACAGCAAGCATGCTATTTCCATTAATACAGAAAAATAAATGAGTCTACACAAGCTTCTATTTAAATTAGGAGTTTCAAATTAAATAATTCTATTCTTCCATACCTTTCCTATATTTCTATATTCGATTTGAACTTTGTTATTAAGATATTGCTATAAAGTTCTGAGTTCATATTTTTTAGAATATCATTACAAACCAGTTTTTTTGCATATTTCCACTTAGTTATATTATTCATCGTGGCTTCAATTAGATAGTGGGAACATAGAAGAATCTGAAGAAAGAAGAGTAATGGGAAGAGGTGTTATAATACAGTAAATGAAAAATCCAGGGTGAAATTATTTTCCTATATGGGAATATGTATAAATACCTCAAAATCATATCTCTCTCTGTAATTAAAAGTAAGCTCTGATTTATTGAAAAAGAATAAAAAATACAAACAACATAGAGTATTACATAACATCAGTCTGTTGTATGTGTATCTTATTACCCTATGTATTGTGTTAGCAAGATTCTACCAGAAACCTAGAATAATCTGAAGCAGCTTTTAGATGGGAAAATGGCCTCTTTATCCCATTTAAAACCAGTATTCTCTCTCTCTCTCTCTCTCTCTCTCTCTCTCTCTCTCTCTCTCTCTCTCTCTCTCTCTCTCTCTCTCTGTGTGTGTGTGTGTGTGTGTGTGTGTGTGTGTGTGTGTCCCTCCCGGATCAGAGCTGATGTCTCCCTAGCAAAGCTGTCTAAGCCAAGTTCTTAATGGGAACAAACAGTAAATTCTTCTCTGTTTGAGGACCTGGGTTCCTTCTGACCAGTGCTTGTTTTCTGTGGCTTGTCTATTTGATTGGTAGTGCTGCCTTTAACAACAAAGAAACAAACACGGTTCACACACGGGTTTAATTTGTCATCAAGCTCTGTGCATTGTGTTTGTTGACTGCATCTGCAATTGTTTTCCGTTTCTCTGTCTTCTGCTTCCTGCACAGTGAGGTAATAAACTGAGTAGCCATTGCAGCAGCTTTGCCTTTGCAGTGAGTTTTCTGTCTTCATTCATGATGGCAGCTTTGCATTCCAATCAACAGAAATACACTGCTTTCATGGTTAATTCTTAGAAGTGTTTCAAAACAATGGGGATTTTCCTTTCAATTGTTAATTTTTTTCCTTTAAAAATATAAAATAAGATTACAGCACTACCAGACATCAACAAGCCTATGCTACAAAGTTGGTAAGATTTCTCTTAACTTTTATTCTTCCTATTCTTTGTTGTTTCATTATGGCTCATGACTTAAAACAAAATAATGAATAAAGACTGATTGCATAATGGTCTGACTGCAAAAGCAGCAGTTATTTCCTGAATTTAGACATATAGACTTCCTAAAATCTAACAAACTAGGAAGATTGCAAACAGAAGTCTCTGGATACAGATTGGGTCTCAGTGGTATTCCTGAAGGTCAGAAGAGAAGTACAAATGTATGACTCTTTTTTATTTATTTTTATTGTTTTAAATTGTGAATGAGGAGGTAAATTTATACACATGACTGGAGGTTCCGATGACAGTCAGTCCAGAAAAGCTGGCAAATTCCTTGGAACCGGAGTTACAGTCAGTTGTGAGCCACACAATATGGGAGCTAGGAACCAGCTTCAGGTCCTCCACATGGTCAATTACTCACTCTCAACCACTGAGTCTTTCTCCATCACCTGAGTAGCTAACATTCTTAACAGACAATCCTCAGGCAGAAATTCCTACAGACCCAAATATTCAGGAGGCTGAGGCAGAAGGATGATTTGAGTCTGGCATGCTGGAAATACATGCATCTCTTTCTGAATCTCTTTTATCCTCCTTCTCACTTGACCCTTTTTATCTCCCAAGAACCCTTCTTGTACTTTCATGCATACATATATTTGCATATAAGAAATATATTTGCATATATAAATAATATTCTATATTATATAGAGATTTTATAGAGAAATTATACCTAGATAGTCTATATCTTAGGAAAGATGTATTGTATTTACCATTTTCAGTCTGGCTTATTTCACTTAACATGATGCTCTCCAGTTCCATCCTTTTTGATGCCAGCCACCTGAGTTCTGCTGCCACGTTAGGGTCCCCAAATAAAACTCAGAGTTCTATCTTAGTTACATGCTGGCCAATGGCAAGGATTTAATTTGCTAGCTTTGTCTTCAGTATCAACCATAACCATTAATCTACATATTTTATAAAGACTTATCTTATCAAGGATGAATCCTGTCTTCTCAGGATCACATGGTGACCTCTCTCTACTACATTTCCCACAATCTGCCTTTTCTCCTAGCCCCGCCTATCTTGCTTCCCTATTGGCCAACAGTGTTTTATTTATCCACCAATAAGATAAACATATGCACAGAAGGAGCTCCCCCATCAAATGCCAGTGATTTTGTTCAGCATTGTAGCTGAGTAATACTCCTTTGCATACATACCCATCTCCTCTTATGTCTTCATCCATTGATGTGCACTCAGGCTGATACCATGAGTTGTGTATTGTGAATAGTGCTAAGATAAACAGGGATGTTCAGTGTCTCTATTGTAAGTTGGATTTGATTCCTTCGCATATATACCCAAAAGGGTACAGCTGGATTATGTAGTACTTCTATTTTTATGATTTTATTTATTTTCTTAGAAACCATCATACTGATTTCCATAATCTATACACTAATTTATAATCCCATCAACAGTATGTAGGGGTCCCTTCATCTCTGAATCCTCAATAACCATGCTATTTTTGTTGACAGAAGTTTCTGTCCTGCTGGTTCCACAGCAATTTAGTCCCAAATAAACACACAGAGGCATATATTAGCTATAAGTTGTTTGGCTGATGGCTCAGGCTTCTTATTGGCTAGCTCTTTCTTAATTATTAAACCATTTCCATACATCTGTATATCTTTCCATGTTCTTGGCTTACTGGTGGTGGCCAGACCTCTTGCTTCCTCGGCAGCTACATGACATATTCTTGACTCCACTAACTACCGTTCTCTATCCCTGCACGGAATTACTGCCTGGCAAAATCCTGCCTGTCCATTGACCAAAACAGCTTTATTCATGAACCAATAAGAGAAACATATTCACAGCATACAGAAAGACATCCCCCATCAATTTTTGTTGTTTTGTTAATAGCTATTCTGACTGAGATGTAATCTTCATGTAGTTTAAGATTCATGATTTATCCATCTTTATTTTGTGTGTATAAGTGTTTAGTCTGTGGGTATATATGTGCAACAAATGCATACCTCATTCCCAAGAATGTCAGAAGAGGCATAGGTTCCCCAGAACTGCCATTACAGATGGTTGTGATCTGCTATGTTGTGGGTGCTGGAAACTGAATCCAGATCATGTGCTGGAGCAGCCACAGCTCTTACAACCGAACCTTTGCATCCTTCCCCTCAGTGTAGTTTGAGTTACCTTCCCCTGATTGCTAGAGCTATTGACCCTCTCTCTGGGATTTGAATAGCAGAGTCTCAGAGGCAGTTAGGTAGTTAAGCTGGACTCACAGAAGAATCCACAGAGTCTGGGACAGTTGATGAGTCGCTTGTCCATCAAACCATGAGAGAAGATGCAGGGTTCCTGATGACTCAGCAATATTGCTCTCAGCTGAGTCACTCTCCTACCTCACTTGTGATCAATCACTTTGCCTAAGTGTGCTATGATTTCCACTTATCGAATGGAGCCTACTGCCTTCCCCACACTTTTGTCTTCTCTGAGTCATGATTGTCTCTACTTGTATATTAATAATTAGCCACTATAACTATGTTGGTATTTCTGGATATTTAAAAAAAAAAAAAAACACCTCACTGAATCAAAGGAAGGTAGAGAAATTGTAAAAATTGTTCCTTAATCTTAGGTGAACAAAAGAATCACCTGTACTGCTTTTCCTAGGTATAACCTAGGCCCTACTACCAAACTCTTAAGTCAGATGACTAGAGCAATATCTAGACATTAATAATTAGGATGTTCCACAAGAGACTGATAATTTACACTATAAGCTGAGAGGAAATAGAACCAAATTCGGTAACTCGGGCTTCATAGTCTCCATAAGCAAACCTCTGCTACAAGGACGCATGTCCCCTCTACAGAGAGATTTTTCAGTCAGACAGACCTTCTTGCCATTCCTGAACATCAGTATGCCACTCAACTTCCATGTCTTTAATTCATTCTACTCTATGTGCTGAATTGTCCCTTCTCATTGTTTTCCATATACCCCAAAGTAATTATTACAAGAGAAATATTTATTTACATGTCACAGTGGGCTTCTCTTGGCACTTACCTACAGTGGTGATGCTGAGAAACAAATATGTTCCTTATTTCAACATTCTGATCCAGAAACTAAAGCTCATCCACACTGAGTAACATAACCAGTGTGTGAACTAAAGTGAGATGCTGATAAGGATCAGCCAGAAGTAGGAAGCTGAACAAGGTCTTTCAACATCAAAGTCCAAGACTGTTTTCATTTGCTTTGCTTTGTTTTAATGAAGGGCACTCATTACTCTGTAAAGTTGAGAATCAGACCTAATGACATGCCGAAACCTCTCCCAGAATGTTCCCAATCATTGCATCTAGTTTGTAATGGCTAATAACAATAGCTAGATAGTACGCCAGTCCCTGTGCTCAGAGAGCTAGAGATGTGTCATAGCTCTGCTTTGCCAAAGGGAAGAGATCACAGCTTAGTGAAGTTAGAGAACTTGCAGAGCTTACCCAGCTAATAAGTGGCAGAGCTGAGCCATTGATTACAGAGTTCATGCATTTGACCTTTGTGCAGTACTCCCATCCCTACCAGCCATCATATTTTTGCTTGTTTTAAGATTAATTATTAACATGCATTTCTTTTTCTACACTAGAATTCTTTGGGTTTAAGAAAATTCTCAGAACACATACACACACACCTCAAACATCCACAATGCTTTAACCATTTCATAAACATCTAGCACATTTATTAATGCTAATCTGACAACAATCAGGTCAGAATCTTTAAGGACCAAATGCTCAGAAGAGGGACAATCAATTTAATCACTTTAATCCAATTTATCTTTATTTCTATTATGCCTCGTAAAATTGACCTAGGACAGAATACTTAGTGGATGCTTTTGGGTGTCAGCCTCCTTCAGCTAGCTTTCTTGGAATACTGAGTAAGAAAAAGTTCGGGCTTACATCTAGGAAAGTGTTAATTGTTGATAAATTTCTGTTGTTTCCTGACTTGACTTCCTGCTATCAAGACAGTCATGGACACTAACAAGTCTCCTTTCTGGAAAGTCTTCAACTCAAAATTGTTTGCTCTGTTTCCACAATAAGGCATGTATTTTCTAGAGCTACATTGTCTCCTGACTACTGGAGATCTGCAATAATTGGGGTAGATAATAGGAAATATGAGTGCATCCAGGAACATTGAGCTGTTCTTGAGTACCACGGGGCAAATGATATTCTCCTTACTTTGAAACCAATCTTGCATCTCAAGAAGCCACAACTATTTCTATTCTCCTTGTTCATGATGTTCCTTCTTTATTGAACTCATTCACATTTGTTCTTATACTCTCATTCTCTTTGTGTCTGTATGTCTCTGTGTGTGTGTCTCTGTTTCTCTTCCCCCACCCCACCCTCCTATTTTCATTATATTTTGACCTGGATCTCTTGATGATTTTCACTCTGCCCAAACCTGCTTGCCATACAGGTGTTTCTCATTGCAGCCCATTTAGGAATATCAACAGTGGTTTTGCAACAGCGGCACTGTTCACCCAAACAGCTTGTGACAGTCCATGCAAAGATTTTTATCTCTTTACATAAAACTCCATCAATAGTGCAGGCTCAGATGCAGAAATGTTAAACCATGTGTTTTTGATACAGAGGACTTTCTGCCTTAGGCTTAGAATCAAAGAGAGAGAGTATATCCTCCCTATTCTTTCAATGGTAAAAGGTTCATTCTCACAACTGAGTCATTTGTGAGTCTCCATGAAGCCTTATTATCAATTCTGTCTAAAATGAATGATATTACAATGGGTGCTCAAGTAGGCGGAATACTCAATGGATCACTCTTGTCAAAGGACGTTCAATAATAAACATTTGTTGTTTTCCAATGCTACCTTTTCTTTCTTTCTTCCTCTTATTCATTTTTTCTTTTATCTTGGGGTTTTGTTGTTGTTGTTTGGCTTCTGTTTGCATTTTTGTTTTTGTTTGTTTGTTTGTTTGTTTGGGGGCAAGCCCTGACTTTGTAACCTTGCTTGGTCTGGAACTAGCCATGCAGACAAGGTTGCCCTCAAACTCACAGAGAACCTTCTGTCTCTACCTCCCAAGTGTTCAGTTAAATTTCCACCAGGCCTAGCTACAGTATTGCTTTTGGAAAACATTTATTTATTTTGATTTTATCTCTTTTTTGTGAATTTCATACATGAGTACTATATTTTTATCATTTCCACCCTCGTTTCTTCCCCTTCCAACTTCTCCTGTGTCTCCTCTAACTCCTTAAATTCATGATCTCTCTTTCTTTAACTGTTATTTACACACACACACACACACACACACACACACACACACACACACACACATGCTTTTGTGTGCTTCCAGTGTTGCTCATATGTAGGTGTGTTTAGGGTTGACCACTTAAGATTAGATACCCTATCGGGAAGCTCATGGATGAAGAAGACTGATTCTCCCTCCTTAGTAGCCATTAATTACCCATACCGTCATCTAACAGTAAGGCCTTGTAAGGATTCCCCCATTCATGTTGGCATGTCAAGTGATGTTTTGTTGCACAGGTCTTGTTTAGGTGACTGTATTGTTGGTATTTCTTGGATGCAACTCTCCTTTTACATATAGAAGACACTGTCTCAGTAAGCAACCTGGTCTTCTGTCTCCTACAATCTTTCCACCATGCCCTCTTCTGTGATATTCCCTGAGCCTGAAGTAAGGGTTGTATTATAAATGTATCAATTGAGGCTATGAGTGCCACAGTCAGTTGTTCTCTGCATTTAGGCCAATTGCAGATTTCTGTAATAGTATAGTCTCCATTTACTTCAAAAGGAAGTTTCTTTGACGAGGGGTGAGAGATATACTTCTCTGTAAGTATGAGAATAAGTTTTTAGAGTGGACTTGGAAAGTGTAGTGGTTTAGGAAAGTGGCAGTACAGGTTTTCCTCTAGGGTTGGTAGCCTCACCAGCCATAGGTGGTTGGCTAGTTTTACAGTACCAGCTAGGAATTCCCTCCTATTGAGCAGGCCTTAAATCTAATTAGGTAGTTGTTAGTTACCCCCAAGATATAAGTTCCACTATTGCATCATTGGAGCATCTTTCTCCTCTGACCATTGTTGTGGTTCATAGGCTTTACAGCTGGGTAGGGGAAGGAGTATTGATTGCTTTTCTCCCTTGGTGATTTGCATAGCACCTTAGATACTATGAAAACTAATCCTCAGAGAATGGGAAACGTTTAGAATCTTACATCTCTGGTGTGTGTGTGTGTGTGTGTGTGTGTGTGTGTGTGTTAACCCCATATGCTACTTGTAAAGCATTTCAGTTGGGTGAATCCAACTCAGTTTTCAAGACTGTCTTATTCCAAGTCTGATTTATAGTCTGATTAACATGATGATTATATTAGCTGTCCTTTCTTAGTTACTTCAGATAACTAATTAGCTAAACTACATTAAATACATACTAATTGCCAAAACCCATACCAAGCATTTCCCATATATGATGTGATTTTTTATGAGATGGGTCTCATAGTTTAATGTACTATACCAATGAGATTAAGTCCTAAAAAGATTTGGTAAATCTTCCATGGCCCACAAGCTTTTTAACTATGGAGCTGAGATGGGAACACAGATGTGTCAGATCCAGGCTTGTAAACACATGAACCACTGCCCAAGAAACTGACGGTTGTGTAATATGCAAGACGGCATTGACACCAATCAGGATTCAGAGAGCTCACTGGCTAAAAAGCAGTCTGTGCACAAGCCATATAACAGTCAGAAAAGCTACACTGGCCATTCAGTGAATGCTTCCTCCTTCTTACTTAGGCTTTAGTGAAACTGGAAAGAATCTGAAATCAACAATAACCTCTCATGATTAAATAGTCTTGAAAAGACTCTTCTGGAACCTAAAAGTCATCAGTTTGGTCTCTCCACTACCTTCTTTCAAATTATTTTATCCAGCATCCTGTGGCTATTCGATAAAAATGGCCCAGGTTTTAGTATATTAAAAATAAATTTTCATGTCAATTCTCTACCCTCTCTTTCCCCTACCCCACATAAAAGCCCTCCCAAATTCCTAATTCTACTGGCCAGACGAAAAGGGAATTGCATAACAATTTGCAATATATCTTCCAAAGTACCCTTTTCGGGGCCTCTGACATTATGTGGAGAGACTCTGAGAGCAAAGCCAAGGTTCTAAAATTGCTCACTGCAATGGAGTGACAGGTAATTTAAGATTTGGGAAAAAAAAAAAAAACTTTTGCCCCAGATAATACTTGAAAATCCAGCCTCACATAAAGACATTCTTGCTCTCTTTTAAATCTGTTCTGAGCACTCAAACCTTTGCTTCCCAGCCTAAAAATGCTATCATATATAATGTCCATGAAAACGTTGATTTAAAGATCAAGTGTGCAATGGAATCAGGCTCTGTGGAAGTTGCCTTGGTTCAACTACTGAAAACCCCTGTAATTGCCTCTGAGCCCTGAACTTACCTGGGCTGGCACTTGGGGAGCTTAACCGCTCACTTCAGGTTCCCGCTCCTCCTAAGAGCTTATGGAAGGAAACGACAGAACCACCTGACAGCCTGTTTCTGGACATGAAGGGCAAAAATCTCAGGCAGAAGCCAACCCAGAGGGTACGACTCATCTGTGAAACTAGTTATTTGCTACAGCTGTCTTGGGAATCACATTCTCCTCCCCTAAGAGACATCAATTGTTAACTTCTGACTCGTGATTTGGAGAAGGTGAGTACCCAAACGGTAGGACAGTGGCTCAAAGGTAAACACGGTCTGAGGAAGAGCTAGAGGAGAAGATATCAGAGTAACACAAGGGGAGGGCAATGGAAATCAACTCTACATGTCTTCCCACCGAAACCACATGGATCGCATTTCCAAAATTTGCACATACATTTCCTTGAATCTAAAACAAAACAAACAACAACAGCAAAACTCTTTCCCACCAAAGTTTGGAACATTTTTTGTTGGTTTGGTTGTTTGTTTTAGAAAAGTAGTTTTTTTTTTTTTTCACAGATGCCCCCAGACAGATATTCTGAGGCACTTAAGTACTCTGTCTAAAAATAATGCTAAAATGAGCTTTCTGTACTCTCACTTGAAGCCCATCTTGATCAGCCATCCTCTGTATATATATGGGTAAGCATGTACACATGATGTTAATGTAATTTAGACCTCATGACAATGAACCTTAATGTTTTCGTGTATATGTGTATATGTTTCCTGTCTAGACAGCTAAGTAAGTCATCACTGTCAAAGTTCATCAGCAAGAAACAGTATTGAAAATAATTTCCTTTTCCTACTATTGAAAACTAAAAGATAAGTGTAAAAAGAGAGAACTCCCCCAGGTCTAAAGCTTCCATTCTTCTATGCTCTATTCATAACTGAATCTTCAAACTCTAGCCTTTCTGGTTCATTCTTTGGGCCAGGACTATTTCAGTGTCTTGGACTTCTTGCTGTGGTTTAATGACATAATCAGCAAGAGTTGCTGGGTTCTCTAACAATATTTAAAACAGATTTATCTAACAGGCCCAGTATTATGAGTATATGTCATGAAGTAGGCAAAACACATTTCTCAAATTACTTCTCCATTTTGCAATATTTGCACATAAAACAAAATGAGAACAATCCTCTTGTTGACTACTTAATTAATATTAAGTAGTATTACAAAGAAGGTACCAATAAAATACAATGAGCTACACTGTATCATTTGGTCAGATGAAGGGATCTGAAGTATTTACTGAGATCATTCCAACCTGCTGGCCAGCACTGGCTTCAGATTGCACGGAAGCAAGTAAAAAGAAAACAGCTTCCAAAACCATCGTGGACAGTCATAAATGAAATTACAAAATGGCAGAGCTACTTGTCACTTGTTCCCTCAATTGCTAACAGATCACAGGGAATAAAAAAAAAAAAAAAAAAAAAAAAAAAAAAAAAAGCAAATGTTCCAGAACTTCTGTTTCCCAAACATCTTGCAAAGACCTCAGGGATGGAACAACACTATCTCACCCGTGCCTTAATGATGGGAGACTCAGTGTTTACTACCTGGAAATGTGAAGCTGAGAGGCAAGGAAAACGTGGTTCTTGGTGAAACTGGCTTATGTTTCTATGGGTTTTTATCAGCAATTTTATGCTCTGCAGGTAGCAAACAAAAATGGTGATATCCAAACATGCATTTTGCATCATAACAAACCCGCTGGATTGGCAAATAGTTGTTTGAGGTGCTCCATTCCATTGGGAAAAACAATAGCATTTATTAGCAGCGTTTCACTCCACTCCTGCGATTTGTGTGTTCCACACTCTCCAAGTGTCAGCTGTCAGATGAAATGATGGGGGCCGACAGTTCAGAATTTTAAAAGTTCAGCGCCTTTCAAATGCACTAAATGAACAAGAGCTGCCTAATTTAGACTGAAGAAAAAGCAACAAAAATCCCCTGTAAGTATGCAAGGTTTTCTTCTACTTTGGCATGCTCGGTATGCACAGAGAATGCTAAACACTTTTCAGCTGGATACACTGTTAATTCTCTGAGTGAAAAAGGTTTCATTAGGTAAGCTTCAGGCAAGAGTGGGCTACAAATGGAATTCCCTTTTATATTCTGAAATTCACAGTATATGACCCATATCCAATGATAAATGGTCTATAAACTCTCTTGCTGTATTTAATTGCATAAACTTCCATTATATTCTACTATTAACATGGGAACACTTTGACACAAAATGTCAGATGAGGGCAAAATGAGCAAAAAAAAAAAAAAAAAAAAAAAAAACAAACTTCACTGTTAACAAAATCAAAACCATCTTAGTAGCCCTCAAAATTGTGTTCAACATGTATATACTATGCATGCGATTTAAAATATTTTTCCACCAATTAGTTACTTTTAATTTTGGTCACACGAAAATCTATTAATCACTATTTAATTATCTGGAGCTCTTGCCTGCCTAATTAGCGCTTTTTGTATTACATCTTCCACTAAACCGAGGACTCTATCAACTCATTTATCTGATACGTATTTGGTGTTCTGGTGAGTTAATTAATGAAAAAAGAAAAAAAACTCATTTAAATGGTTCATTCGGAAAAAAAAAAACCTTATTAAACACTTTGAACATTAAATAAGCTGACTGATTTTATTGGGTTTTCATTGCCCCAAAAAGCATTATATAAATGCAAAGTCCCATGTGACATTCCTTGGTAAATATACATTGTGGAGGAATCACAAGTGACAGAGAAGAGTAACCATCCCTCTTTCGCACACTGCCCGAGGCATCAAGCTTTTGAAATCTTCTACACAAAACTGGGACAATTATTAGACATAAGATTTCATCTGGCATTTTCTGTTGTTAGGCACACTAAACAGGGGTGTAAATGAAAGTATACTGTTATATTCTAGATACTGTAGGGCAAAATGTGCTTTATTAAAACTGCACTTATAGTGCTGAAGGAAACCAAGTAGTTTCTTGAATCTAGTCTTCCCATCAACTACATCCGCTGTGCACTCTGCCTTGCCAACAGGGCATGCTCTTGCCCAAGCTTCTGTCCCAGATGGTGGCACCTTTAAAAAGGTTTCCCTGCATTTATCTGTGGGATCCTTCCAGGATGTTCTCATGGTCTCTGGATATAAATCTTTATATGCACTTACTATGGAAAGGTGGTAGAGTATGGAAAGACTTGGGTGCAAGCCTAACCTCAACCATCTTTTAAGATGTTAAAACTCAGTTGAATTGTCTGTGTAAAACATCAAGTCAAGCATCATCTCTGGCACATGGAGAATGTATCCGAATCAGTTGCCTTGGATTTTTCTAAGAACATTCTGAATTGTACTTTTTGTGACATTTCTTCTAGCTCCCCAGTTCATTACAGCAGAGAAGCATGACCCATCATGTCTCCTGAGCCAAGCTTGGTGTCTGACAGATATGGAACATCAACATAAATTGGCATGTTGCATGTATAGAACAAAGATTTACAGTAAAGGTATTTAAGGGTTTTTAATAACAATTTTTTTAATTAAAGAAAATTTGCCCCTCATATATAGGTCAGTTAGAATTTTGAAATATAAATCCATATATTCTAAGTGTACAGTACATAATTTACCTTCAAAACTATTAGCCATCTAGAGGGCTCAGCATTTAAGAGTGTGTAGTTCTCTTGTAGAGAACCCATATCAGTTCAATTCCCACATCAAGATGTAACTCTACCTTAGGAGGCTCCGATGCCCCTTTGTCTTCTGCAGGCACCTGTACTCATATATACATATCCACACGCAGACGCCATACATAATTCAAAACAATAACTATTTATCAGTATTAGCTATGCAGCTATTATTAACACCCGCACTACTTTCTGTTTCTAAAAGATTGTCAGATTAACTTGGGTGCCTTATCTGTATCTGAGTGTTTGCTTATTTTATGTGTATTCATCAGCTAAGGATGGAACCATAGGAAATCAAAAGCTGTGGGAACATGACAATCTTCACCCATGAATTGGTCACTTACAAAATTCGTAACAATTCAGTCTCCTCTCTTCTATTACCATGGTACTTCTCTGGGTCATGAGACCAACATCTTGACTAATTAGTATCTTGGTAGCCTGAAGCCTAACAATCCTGTGCAAATAGGAAATCAAATTTAAAAGTTAGTAAAGACCCATTTCAAAATTCAGGCCTCAGAAAGTCTGTTAATGCAAAATTGAAGACCTACCCACATCATCAGCAAAGTCCCCGCCCCACTCTCTTTATAAACATTGAAATAATAAGGGAAATAAAAAGATGATGAACTTCAAAAGAGATCAGCTTCAAAACCAAATAATAGGTTGGGCATTGGTGGCACACACCTTTAATCCCAGCACTCGGGAGGCAGAGGCAGGCATGGATCTCTGTGAGTTTGAGGCCAGCCTGGTCTCCAGAGAGTGTGCCAGGATAGGCTCCAAAGCTACACAGAAAAACCCTGTCTCGAAAAACCAAAAAAAAAAAAAAATCATGCTGGAAATATCCTGCAAACATCTATGATTTGGTTAACCCATTGTTCTAACAATTCATTTGAATAATTTTTATTGTAACTTAAAATTTTGTTTCAAAAAACTCTTGATTACTTTAAATTTTGTATTTGGGGGGTAAATCCTCCCTTTTCCCATTATTGTTGGTAATTTTTAATTTCAGATTTAAGTGGCTTTGGGGTGAATGATGTCTCCTGGTGGAGTCACTGTGAGGAATCTTAACATATTGATTTGGGAGAAGAATATTCTCTGATGTTGCCACTTCCAGCAGTCTTCCTGACATCCCCACGATCTTCTGGTGGTTTCCAAATGACCCAGTGTGCTAAGGTGTTACTCAGTTCAGGTTCATGGCCACTGCACTTTACAAAGAAAGGAAATGATGTGCTACCCAGATCTTAGAAAAATGACCCTCATCTGAAAGTAAATCCCTGGGAGTAGCATAGACTAGCTTTTTCTGAGCCCCTTTCATCCACAGGCAATGGAAAGAAATTGCTTCTCCTCCAGCATTTAATTTCTAGGGTTCCCTAGGAATGTCCTTCAGTGCCAAACAGAGAGGTACAGTGGTTAAGGCTGACCATGAGTTCCCTGTAACTAGAATATAAAAGTGTTTTTATATACAATATTTCAGAATGCTCAGTCTCCCCTCACTGTTTTTTTTTTCCATTTCTTACATAACAACTGGTTGGGGTAAGACAACCAAAAATTTATTAAAACATTTCTTCATCTATCTTTTACTCTACCATTAAAATCACTAAAAGGAAAAAATATAGAATACCAAACTATTCATATTTTAATTATGTGATACTTCTAAAACATATTAAACCTAAATATTCCTTGAAACTATGATATGATCTGTAACTGTTTTTTTTTATCCAAAGATATTTACTTTGTATCATCGGTAATTGAATATTATACTTCTGTGGTTCTCAAATGTAACAAGGTAAATATTTTGTTTCCATTTTAGTGGTTCATTTTAAAGAAATATTCAAATGCATTCATCAGAATCCTAGAGTGATTTTATTTTTCTTCATCCCCCTGTCAAGTTACTTCAGCTCTAATTCAGGGAATTCCTGACAGATTTCAGAGTTCTATTTACTGATTATCTATTCTTCCCATTGGGATCATAAGAATTTAAGTGAAAAAAATCTAAAAGATTTATTGCTAATGGGATCCTACAAATGTTATCTTTGTTCAGGGGTGGGGGAGTAATATACGATCCTGGCTTTGTACGGCATCTTTAATGCTCCTCTTTTTGAATATGTATAACTCATTTAGAGACCAAGAATAGACAGTAGCTCATCATTTTTGCTACCTACCTTAAGATATCTGCATTTTCTCTATTTGAAAATAATATAAACTTGTGATTTAATTGATGTCATAACTTCAATTCATCGCCACATTCATTGTAAACAAAGAGGCTGTGAATAATGAACAAATGCGTATTGTTCTCCGGAAGAAAGGTCATAACGTGTTATATTTACATTTATGTCATGTCTTATTACTAAATCTGTATAAACCATCTCCTCTCATTATTTCTGAATGGGAGACTGATGATAAGTGCTATTTTCAAGATTTTTTAATCCTTCTTATGTGTCTAGCTAATTTGCATGTTGAAGTATCGCAAAGCTAACTCTGTGTTTGGCTTGTTAAGTTATTAGGAATTTGTTGCTCCCTAAAATCAAGAGTGAGAGATCCTAAGTATAACATTTGCATGGATCGACAGCTTCAGGGGAGGGAGGTCAGCTGTCCCAGAGAAGGAAGAGGAAATCTGTCTGCCTGATCCTAATTTGCTTTGAATAATAGACATCGGACTTGGAATTGGGAGTGATTTGTTATTAGGTTAAGCAGTAGGGAAGCTTATGGCTTATTATTTTTACCGGGGATACAACTGAAGGAATGGGTGAGTAATAAAGGTGCCTTAGATCATCATAATGTTACCAGGCACTGCATCACATGTGCCTGGGCCATCGTGCAGGTTTTTCAGACTACGATGGCCAGCAAGCTAATGCAAACTAGACACACTCACATTACTTTAATCTATCAGTTCTGCAAATAGGTACTAGTGTACATTTCCGTTCCCACTTTATAAACCCTATGGCCCTGACTCCAAGCCCTACCTTCCACAGGAAAGAATTTAAATCAAATGTATCACATTATGATAGAGAAATGAAATTGTTCCCATGACACCCAACAGTCAGCAGCTAAAGCACTGATATTGACATTGTTCTTTTGTTCCTAGGACACCTGGAAATTGATTCTTTACCAAAAACAAGTCTATTGAGTTTTCTCTCCTCTATCCTTCCTCACCCATTCCAGTGAGCTCAGCTCACCCTGGTTCTCATTTGCTGTGTTCTGTCCCTTGTTTAAACTAAAGAGAATACAGGATCAGTCCTCTTTTTTCTCAACTATAAAGTCTCTTCAGAATTCAATTCAATGAGATTGTACTTGTTACAATGAACTCGGATTGTTCAATGGTGCAGATTTAAGAAATGCTGAAAAGAGTTCAGGGGTTCGCAGGGTGGGGGCTTGCCATATGGTGGGGGGGTTGCTTTTACACATCACCATGTTTGTTAAGGTCTAAAAGCACTGAAAGGGATTTGTTCTGTTTGTGTAAAGGGCCTCCGTGCTCTGGGTCTCTAAGATGCCATGCCAAGCTCTTTAGTCCATAAGCTTTTTCCTGATTTTGGGCCTGACATGACCAAACACAGGACCCTGGGACCTGGGCTCACAGGGACTAAGCCAATGCCACAATGCAGTGTCTACGAGTACGCTAACCATACAATCCACTTTTGTTAGTTCAAGTGATAACATTACTACTTGAAATAGGAGCATTCTTTCTGTATATGCTAATTGTTTAAGAGACATTTCATTGACAAGATTTTTTTTTACTTAGCAAGTTAACTGTTATCAAAAGATCTGATATCTAAGACAATGCTGACCACTAATCACACAAGGTAGGTTAAGCACTCCCTAGAGTCATTGACAACCTTGTGGTACTCCAAACCACAGGCTTGTACAAAACTTATGAATGGCTATGTATAGATTTGGCTTCTGTGTCCTGACTGCACCATTACCTTATGACAGGAAACTCTATGGTTTCATTCACTATTGCATATGACCCATAGTCAAAAGGACCCAAAAATAGTCCATGAGTCTTTGTCAATAATTTGGCACTAGAACAGTATTATTTTCTGTTGTAAAAGTATCCAATTCAACAATGAAGCTATTAGGAGGAAGTAGGAAGAAAACATTTCTGTGAACCAACAATTCTGGGAGGGATGCACAAGACACATAGAGCTGATGTCGAGAATATGAAGTTCATGAATATAGGATAAATTGCCAGGATTTTCCAATGCCCAAACATCCCTAGATATATTTTTAGGCTCTGAAAATCAATTGAATTACAAGCATGAAAAAGGGGATGCAGGTGACATTCTTTGTCTCCTATACTTCAAGCCATATTTCCTAAAAGAAAGATTCATTTCACTGTGCAAATGTCATTCATTCTATTTGAACTACACTGTACTCCATTCCATTCAAGAAGTAATTTATATGGATAGGCAATGTATTACATCTTATTTAATGTTATTTTACTCTGAATTTCCTTTCAATTAATTGTAGTGTACATATGCTTGTTTGTCTGTACACACTGATGACAGAATTATGATTTTTAAATAGTTTTTAAATAATGTGTAATAAATCTTTGAAAGTGTTGTATATCAATACAATACAGTTTGCTCCTGTACACCACTAAAAAAAAAGTATCGAATTCAGGCATTGACCCAGTAGGGAAGACAAGCCACACCATCTAATCTAGTACGAGAAACACTGATATACAGATATACAGAGCTGACAGCAAGGTCTTTGACACCAGGGTCTTTCCATCTGCCACTTTGAATCCATCTGCTCCCTTCTCTTCGGGACTGTGAAGACTTGCTGGCTACAATAGTACAGCCATGAATAAGCAAACCCAGACATTCTCATGATCCCAGCCTGGGACACCATCTCCAGCACCTTCTGGCACTGGTCCAGACCAAATGTAGAACCAAGAGTCTAGTTGAGGGTAGCCTGATGGTCTCCATGCTGGGTCTGCTATGACACATTTTATCCCAAGAAGGTGTATAGGGCCTCTACTGGGGAATTGGTCCCAACCTCATGAAGGCCATTCCAGCCATGATCATCTCCTATGGGATCTACAAGAACATGAAACAGGCTCTGGGATGGTCACATCCAGGTGAGGAACCAGGAGTCTGTCACTCCAAGACTCCCTCATTTTCATCATGGTTTCCCTCACACTGATGTCCTCAAACACCAGAGACTAGCAGCCTGACGAATAGATCCTATTTCTCCCATCCCAAGCCTCTGGATCCCAGCACCCAAATCCCAGATCCTTGACTCTATGTCCTGACCATTGTACCATTGTATCCCACACTTCAGCCACTGAACCCCAGTATTAAATCTTTGACTTCACAGACCCCAACAGCTATACCCCACATATCAGTAGTCTGACACTTGAAATACAAAATTATCCACATCCTGGCCATGAGCCCTTATCCCCAAGACCCTTGACCCTGCTCATCTGCACCCCAAAGTCATGCCCTGCTTTTACCTGCACCATCAATTGGGGAAGATGGTCTCAATACCTCAAGCATGGGGGCACACACCCATTGACCCCATAGCCTAGACCTCAGATCCTTCAAGCACCAGAACCCAGTGTCTTCATGCAACACTGGATCCAAGATCCCCAAACCTGCTGGTGAGTTCCCTGTCAACTGCCTCTCAGTCTAGCCACTGGTTTCTAGAAGCCAAGAATTCTTGGCCACAGGGTCCTGGCAGAGAAATGCCAAGACCCCAGGGCTCTGCCACTGGGTCACTGGATCCTAGATCCCTCATCCCAACCAATTCATTTGCCTCAACTTGGGGTTCTATATCCTTCTGCTTTGACTGCTGGGTCTACCCTCAATCTCCCATCACTGTATCCCAGAGTCACAAGTCCCAATCCACTGGATTCTAGTTCCTGGAACCGCAGGTGTGAGCTCTGGGAAGCCTCAGATAGATCCCAAATGCCACAGCTAGTAAATTATAGATCCCAAATTCCTTCAGCCCCTTTTCTGGACACCATCCATGAAAGGCTAAGCTCTCCTAGACACTGGCCATGTCCTAAGCATTTTGCCTCTGCTCCCCGAATGCTCAGATCACTCCCCAAATCTAGATCCCAACAATCCAGTGTGAGTATCTCAGATCCCACAGGTGCCTTATATCCCAGATATACTCTGGAGCATGGAACCACACCATCAGGGAGTCTCCTGGAAGCCCAGACTCCAGACCAGTGGCTCCCCACAAGGCAGTAAGAGATGGGATGATGTCTTATACCATACCCCATATCAATGCTGGCTCTCACCTCAGCTAGACTATACCTCCCCTCCCACACTCAGGGGAACCACTCCCCCAAATCACTTCCTTCCCTGTCTCCCATTCTCTCTAATGTTTTCTACACTCCTGCCCACCTTTCTTGCTAGTAACTCCCAGAACCTGGGTTCCTCTGGGAGCATCCAGTCTGCTTGTTCATGGGTGGGGAGGTGACAGGTGAGGCCAGGGGACACAGCCAAGGGGATGTTCTGCATTCCAGCACTGGCAGCCCTGCTCAGAACTCAGAAAGTCACAATTAAGGATCAACACACAGCATCCTTCCTGAAACACAGGATCCAATATGCAAAATTAAACATCTCCAAACTGACTCAAGGGTCTATTTTTCTACTGGACAGAGAACACAGTCTCTTGGTTCTCCACCACATTCCCATGCCCACAGCACTTCAGTGTTGGATTCTGAGTTTAGGATAATGGGGGTTGGTACCCTGATCAACTCCCTAGTCTTTGGAGGACCTCATCAAAGGACTATGAACGGGGAAATGGGATATTTGGGGACAAGAGGACTCCACTGTTACTTCCAGTTCTCCCTCTAACCTATACCAAGTCCCACTTCACTGAACAAATGTGTCATTTAAAGGGAAAAGAGAATCAATTTTCTAAGCTTCAATATATATATATATATATATATATATATATATATATATATATCCCACCTTTAATATATATATATCCAATCCAATCTAAACCAAAACTTTGTTTTAAAGCTTGCTCTCCTACTCCAACTCATGCATACCTTTAAAGTGGAGGACACCAGTGGGAACATGGGGATTTGTTTTTCTGCTTGACCCATCTCCTTACCTGATACAGCTTCTGTTTCAGGGTCCTCCAAAGCTTCAGCAGGGTGTGATGGAAGGCCAGCGCTGCTTCTTTTAATGCTCATGTAATGCAGACTGAGGCTTTTTATTTCGTAGCGACTTTATGGTTCTTTGGGCACACACACTGGCACACACACTGAGCTGGCAATCTATTCTCAAGCTAACCATCAACTTCTAATGTGGTGCTTTGTTCAGAGACTTTAGTCTCCAGCAAGCAGCATTCAAACACAAAAGCCATTCAAAATGGTTCTGATCATCAACAATACAGAATACAGATACCTTCTCAGACCCCAGAGGGAAAGCCATTGTTGCCAAGACCCTTGATCCATCCTCAGCTACCACTCAAGGGAAGCCCCAAATATCACAGCATGAGACCAGTAAATCTCTTATAGACAATCCTCATGCCTGTGCATTCGAGCCATGTCACACAACTGATGTAAACAGAAACACTAAGCATGTTGGGCAACTCCATTCTCAAGAAATGTCTATGGGGGAAAAAAATCTATGGAGGTAGAAAGCTAACTAGAGGTTGTATAGAATTAAGGAGGTATGATGTGGTGGACTTTGCCAAGCCCCCTACCTGCCTGAGGGCCCTACCCTGCCTGGGGAGTGGAGAGTGGATGGGGTGGAGGGTAGGTCAGGGGTGGGGGAAGAGGGATGGAGGTGAGGGGAGGGAGAGGGAGAAGGGATTGACATGTGAAACAAGCTTGTTCCTAATTTGAACTAATAAAAAAATTTAAAGAATTAAGGAGGTGGAGGGTTAAGGCAAGATGGCAATGAGTTTCTCTGTAAGAGGTGATAAAAATGTCCAATAAAAATTTTGATTATTATACAACTATGTGCATGTGTTGGGGGTCACTGAACTGCATCCTTCACCAAAGCAAATTCTCTAGTATATAAGATATATATTGTAACATATAAGATATATTTATAAGATAGCATAAATATATATATTTAAGTATATATTATTATCTCATTCATGCTAAATTTAAAAAAACAAATTTTTCACTGTCTTCCTTTGAAAAATCTACTAGATTCTCTTCTTAGATGAGAAGAACAGAGTTCTTTGCTCCATTCTTCAGAGTGTGCAACACTTAGCAGTGGCCTCTTCAGCTTGAGGCTCCCATCACTCTGAGACAGAAAGAAAACCTTATGTAATTATCTGTTAAATAACTAAAAGTCTAAAATGGTGCATACCAAGTTCCATTTGTCTTCTCTTCAAGCTTCAATTTCAGAATAGTAATTAAACTTCTTAACTTTGCAGAATGGTACATATGTTTCATAGGCTGTAATACTCTCCCAAACAGCTCTATTCCTGTAATTCCATTGGTTATGTGTTTCAATTAAATAATAGGTAGTAGTCTTAACAATAATCTTAATAAACATTTGCTGACTGTCTGACTGACTATTCTAATAAGAATGTAGTTTATTACTTCATGAAGGCCTACATTCACAGTCTTAAACAAGAGTCATTTTACAATAAAGGAAGGTGGAAGCAGATATGGCAAGGGGAACTGGGACAGAACTTCAAGGCCTTCCTCCCACACAGAAACATCAATACCCATTGTTGTTTCAGTATGAGCTTCCACTAAGGTGTGGCCACATGCAAGGCAAAGTCAAGGTGGCTTCAGACAAATTTTTGAATGTGCTTCCTTCATGAAGACTTTGCTCTTGATACCAAAGAATAATTAGACTAGCTAATTTTTTTGACAAATCCCTTTTAACCTTCTGGATAGTTCCTCATTAGTAAAATCTGTATCCTGTCTGAGAAATAAGAAGAAAACGTTAAGAGAGGTAGACACCCAGTGTCCACTTTACAGGCAATTAAGAGGCAGAGGAGAAAAATGACATTTTTAAAACTGAAAAAAAATCCATGAAGATTTTTTTTAAGTAAAGCAAAATTAACACAGAAGATAATTTAAGTTGTCCAAGTGCTACAAAACAGCAAAGTGATTCCTATAATAAGTCTGCGAAGAAATTGTTTTGAAGCTATGCTTCCCTATTCAACTGTAAAGCAAAATAAAGTAATTATCCATAAGTCAAAGACTCAGAAAACTTATGACCCAAGCCATTTCCATAAAAACGAGTCATTATGAAAGACAGATTGAAAGGATGGTAAGTCAGATGATAATCAAAGATTGAGAAAGCACTGGCGACCGAATATGAATTAGGAAAATCAATTAGGAAGTTGAAGATACAAATATGACCCACCTTCAGGGATTATGCTAGAAATATTCTCCTTTGAAAGAGTTTAATGATGTTGAGTCCATTGTACATCTTCTGTTCATCTATTTAAGGGATATGATCAAGTAATAAAATATGTATATAACACACGGTATGATAAAAGCTGTTTTGCTCACTTTAAAATTCTGTATTCAAAAGCAAAGCATCAGCCAGTGAGCCTGGTGGTGGAACTATGCTAAAAAAAAATCTCAGTATTTTGGAGAGGGAGGCAAGAAGCTGATCTTAGTGACACAGGGAGTTTCAGACCATCTTGCTGTATGAGACTGTCTCAAAGCACTAAAAACATAAAAAGCAGACAAACGTGTAATCATTTGTAGTCAATAACAAAATGAAATGTAAATGTCATACTGACATTGGAAAACAGAAACCTGAAAAGGAACAAAATATCACAGAATTTCAGGCCATCTCAAGTTCCATGTTCTGTAGCTTCAGTGACTTCTGTTCAACAGGTTTCAAAATAATCAATGCAAAGTTCCAGGAGTGCACAATTGACATGTTTTCAGTTCTGTGCCATTCAAAGTAGTATGAGACCTCCTTGACAGTCCTGCAAAGGGCTTGAAATATCCCTTTGTCCAGAGTATACGAAGTCTATATACTACCCCACTGCTAATTATGTCAGAATTTTGTCCTTTAACAGACAATTGGGAATTGATATCCTGGAATGCAAGCTCTTGTTTACATAATAACCATCCAAGACACAAGGGGACATATTTATTTTATATAAATTTTATTTAAATTAGAAACTTTCTTATTTCACATATCAATCCGAGTTCCCTCTCCCTCCCATCTTTCCATGCCCCCCCCCCCGGACCCCCATCCCATCCCCATCTACTCCCCATCGAGGATGAGGCCTTCCATTAGGGGATCATCAAAGTCTGTGGTATCATTTGGAGCAGGGCCTAGGCCCTCCCCCTTGTATCTAGGCTGAGAGAGTAACCCTCCATGGGGAATGGGCTCCTAAAGTCCATTTGTGCATTAGGGATTAAATACTGGTTTCACTGCCAGAGGCCCCATATACTACCCAGGCCCAGTTTGGTTGCATGCTGGTTCCCCAACTGTCAGACTGGGGTCCATGAGCTCTCACTTTCTCAGGTCAGGTGTTTCTGTGTGCTTCCCCAGTATGGTTTTGACCCCTTTGCTCATCACTCCTCCTTCTCTACAACTGGATTCCAAGAGTTCGGCACAGTGCTTAGCTGTGAATCTCTGCTTCAAGAGCACATATTTAAAAAGGGAGTTTTGTCCTTTCCCCTTTAAACCTTTCAAAATATGTTAAATTTTTATTATACACTATTTGTCTTAAAGTTTCAAGAAAATTTTACATACTTCAATACACTTAAAAAGGGTTTTAAATATATATTAATATTTTCCTCTCAACAGAAAAACTTGTAGGTGATTTTTTTAACCTCTTCTTCCACATTCTGTGAATATCCAAAATAATTTTCTGTTCAAAAAAAGACTAAATTTTAATGTAACATCTTGAATGACTTTAAAAGTACACCGTGATTCATGTGTTCTGACCTTGTAACCATCACTTGAAGGTCACAGTGGCATGAAATTAAAATAAACCAGACTTCCTCTAATAATAAGTAATAACTTTAAGGATAGACATCTTCCAATAAACTCATCCTCCCCTTTTAATTTCTCTGCAACTCTGCAGTAAGAGCATCTCTATCTCCAAGAAGACAACAGTAGCATTGGCCACTACCTGGCCTAACCACTCAAATATGTCACTCAGTGTGTTCTGGTGCCACTTCCCAGAAGGTCAAGGCTGAGCTCTGGTCTTTGTATACACAGGTATTGAATTTCCAAGATCAATCAGGAAACACAGTCTTCCAGGGGCAGATGATCAGCCACCTAGCATTTGAAATTGGAAAATTACCAAAAATAAACTTCTTAATGTCCCCTCAGAAGTATAACCCCAAAATATCCACCAACTAAGCTGAATACCCTCTTCCTAACAGCCTAGGAGATATGTTGATGACATAATGATATCAGCATGTATTGAGCTCCCCCTGGTCTTCAATTCTATGGTTCAAATATTTCTTAGCCTTCTTTTTTTATTCCATTTTAATATCCCCTTTCCATCCATTACTGACCCTCATGCTGTTAGTCCTGCTTCTGTGAGAACCTGACTCTAGTGTACGTTACAACT
The DNA here is from genome assembly GCF_003668045.3 of Cricetulus griseus. Lineage (NCBI taxonomy): Eukaryota > Metazoa > Chordata > Mammalia > Rodentia > Cricetidae > Cricetulus > Cricetulus griseus. The sequence goes on along the minus strand of NC_048599.1, from coordinate 63,038,218 downwards.
GGTGTCTCCGTAAATTTGAGGAAAGTTGTGGGAGCAATAAGGTTGGGAAAAGCACAAACAATACCTGAAAATCCATTTCTACACCACAGCATCCATTCAGTGAGTGCCTCACTCCCAGATCACTAACATTCACTATTCACATGGATTCTTGTTCCTTATATTAAAGAAATAAGTCATTTTAAATCCTGCAGTAAAACATGAGATGCTCCCAAAATCTGGAGCTCAGAGCAGCCCACACAGTGGCTGGGTAAAAGTCAATGGACTTCCTGCCCCTTCAACGAGAATGTATGTTTTGAAAAGTTTAAGTGCTGTCTATCTGTGAGGGTATTCTTGTTAAGTAATCATCAAGTCCAATTGACTGTGATGGGAGAACCTGGTTCAGTATTAAAGGCAGAGCAGAATGGCCTGTGTGACTATGCAGCAAGGTCTGGCAGCTGAGAACAATATGGGGAAATGGACAGTAACTCAGAAACAAGCCCTGCATTACCTTATGGTGTCCCCAAGCCTTTGAATTCTATGAAAAAAAATCACTAAGTATCATTAATTCATAAAAGTCTCCAGTTTTATGAATACTCATGAATATTTCATAAAGTGATTGAAATTGTTGATAGCTCTCCCAATCAACTTAACCAATTCTTAGGAACACACGTGTAAGTAACAGGTGATTAAAATGCTTTATTCCGTGCCATTTCTATAATTTAGACAATTAAACTTGTGTTTCTGGTGTGATTTATTTTTTAGCACCCTGTATCATCTCAAAGCAAAAGTTTCTTTTTACTTTCTTTAAAATTACTACTTTTTGATGAAATGGAGAATTTGAGACACGTTGAGGAGGGTCCTCACAGTAAACAGCCTGGCTCGTGCACAGAACTAGACTTCCAAAGTTCTAGGTGCTTCCTCCTCTTACACAAACACACCTACCTGCTCCATGGTCCTTCAGCTTATCTATCATAAAGCTGTTATCTGTGTCATGGATGTAAACACAAACACTATGGGATGACTTCTCCTAGCCTCTTCTTTTTTCCTTCACACTTCAGCTTTTTCTTCTGCTTCACTACTTCATGGGGGAGAAAAATGTGTTTAGTTTTGGAGAACAATGGACAGCTTACAATCCCACCAAAGTAGTCCCGAGAGCTCAGGATTACTAGCTGGGGAGGCTTCAGTGAATCACTTCACCTATCTGAATTTCAGGTTCTTGGCCTGTAAAACTCTTGAAGATAATTCTTTTTCTACCAACCTCATGAGGGGTTTGGTAAGATTAGTTAAAACACATATTAAAGGTATTTTTGCAAAATGCCCCATGAGTTATCCAAACAGTGCCAAGTAAGCATAATTTCAAGAAAGTTACATACGTACATTTTGATTTCATTGGTACTCAGTTTTCCAATATTAAATGAAAGAATTAAAACTCTCTCAATTGAAATTCATTTTTCTGATGGCTACTCGTGATTTCTACCTTTTCTTTAATTTTCCATTTGTAGATAAGCTCTGTCAAGTCCACATGGAGTAGGACCTCTGGGTCTCATAACATCCACTTGGACATCTCTCTAAATACATCCTGAGTTCATAATCTTCAATCATGGTGAGCACATCTGAAATAGTTATCATTTCCAAAGCAAGGCTCTTGTCGGTCTCTCGAATGACCCCGAGGAAGCCTGTTTCCACCACAGCTAACCAAGGAAGCTCTGTCTGCCTTTGCCTCATGTTTTGTGAGAACTGACTCTCGTCTGACACCGGAAGGTGTGTTTATGACATTTGGCTTCATTGCGCAACAGATTTTTCCTTTCTGTGTTTATGAGAGTTAGCATTAAATATTAGTGCTCTAGCCTACTGGGTTCCCTTTCTTTAAAAGCATTTCTGTTCTTTGTACTTATTCTGGCCCTTGTTATGAGGCATTACATGTGTGGAGGCACCAATCCAGAGTTGCTTGGCTGCTTTTATGTCCTTTAGTAAATGGTTTCCAAATCAAGGGAATCATGTATTTGTTATTTCTGGGTCCATTAAATGCCCAAGTAATTAACACTAGTCATCTTACTACTAACAAAGCATGGAAACTACAATGATTTTGTGATGGGCAATCATTCCAGCATCAGCTTACAGTTCTGCAGGCCCATCTAATCACCTGGATAACAATGCAAAGAGACAGGCTCTGGGCTCACACTGCTAGGCATCCAGACAACTCTTATAGTTTTTGAAGATGAACATGTCCGAGCAACCAACAGCATGTTGTTTAAAAGTTTTTAAGTCACCCAAGAGAAACTCTTAAGACTTGTATGATAGTGGTCAGACTCTGAGAAGTGTCTAACCTATATTCAGCATTAACATAAACACAAAAGAAAGTTGCGTGGCAGCCAGGTCCACAATGTAATCAGAAAACAGCATCTGACACTGCATGCTCTCCATTTGCAAACGCATTCCTTTCTAAAAAGCTGCAATTAATTACAAACTAGTTTTGATGCCGTTTTTGCTTTCCTTAAATATGGAGTGAATTCACCCCATAAACTAATGAAGCAAAGTAGAGCCAAATAGAGACCAGCTGGCTGGATAGCTCCGTAATTTTATCCACATGATTGATTTTATGATTCTTTTGCTGAAGTAACTAGTCTTTATTCTGACAACAAGCACCAATGAAAATTTGGGAGGGGGGAATTATTAAAATCTGGAAAAAGAAGAGGCGCTATTTGTTTGATGTGAAACAACACATTCCCCCACACTTTCCTGGGATAATGGGTGTCAAATTCCAGGTCTCTCTGGCATCCAAAGGGACACACGGATTAGTTGCCACAGAGATGGAATAAGCCACCAATGTCCAAATAATCGTTACAGATCCTCCATTAACGGCATCTAACTGTGTGGCTTTTAACCATACAAATTGTTTTTTGACAGCTTGTAACCTTTTCAAATAGTTTCCTTTGGGCATTACACCACACTCAGATCTAATTTTAACTTTTGCTTTGTCTATAATTTATGAGTTCCTTTGGAGATGCCTAATGTATTTGAAGAGAAAGGATACATTCAAACAAAAGCTAAAAACAAAATCAATTACTGTTTTAATCCATAAAACCCTTGCTCACCAGGATAACTACAATAAGATAAAACAGAAGTCGGGGCGCCAAATGATCTAGAAGTCCCATAGAACCTGTTTTAAAATAAGCCTTTTACCTTAGCGTGACTCTGCAGACATCAAGTATCATATCGGATGCACAAGTTTGCCCTCAGATGCGTGCCTTTCTATGTGCAAGTATGAAATTCTAAAAAGGAATTAACAAGGCTATAAGTGAACAGCTAAACTTCATCACACTCCTTAAACCAAGAGTCTCTCCAGGTTTGTACTTTCCAGACATTGGAGTGCATCCATTCAAGAAGGAAGAATAGTCTTCCAAAATTTGCTGCAAAAATAAAAAATGGATTCTACTCCAAGATCATAGATCACAAATTGTTGGCATTAAAAAGAACTGTGTGAACCATCTGGTGAGGCTCAAAATGAAGACTCATGGCTGGCTTTATTCTCGACCTTTTTCCTCCCTCACTCTCTACACCCAGACAGTCAGCAGGAGCCTTCTCCATCACAAGACGCACATTTCTCCCATCTCAGCTCATGAGCAATATCCCCTCTCACTGGGGGTTGCCACTGAGGATCCCTGATCCCTGGAGAAGTAGAGCTCCAACACATACCTCTGTCTTTGCTGTATGGCTTAAAAGCTACAGTTTTACATTTTTCAATGACCCCCACCCAAAATAACAAAAAATAACAGTAGCTCATGAGCCATGCAATCCAAATTCTATGAACTACCAATAACCTTTGTGTTGGAAACACCACCATGCTCATTCCTGCATGGGTCCTTTCCTTTAAAATGGCAGATCTAGGTAGCTGATATGGTTATGGCATGGCCCAGAGAGCCTCAATTAGTTACTATCTGGCTTTTTACAGAGAGCAGTTGCCAAACACTCTGATTGATTCCCCTTGGCCACGTTTTCCACCATTGTTAGTTCTTCATATGTCTGTTTAAAACAAATCAAATGATACTGCTTCCTGCTTAATAAGCCATGCTATCCAGTATGGCGCTATCCAGTCAAACGCATCTATTGAACACTTGAAAAGTGTCCATTGCAAGGGAGAGACTGAAGTTTTAATTTTATCTCATTTCCATTAATTGCCATTTAAAAGCTGATACTTAAGTTAACTATTAAACATTTTTAGGACTTGTTACAAAATTTAAATAAGTACGTCTACTATTTTGGTTGTAAATCACATAAAACTTTGTTGTACGTCAAGTATTTGCAAGAAAAAAATTGGTAGCCAAATTGGCAGTATTATTAGTGTAAAAAGCATACCTGATTTGAAAGACTGATCCAAATAATAGTCTTAAAATACGTCATTACTAATTCACTAGTGATTACCTGTGGAAATGATATTTTATATACTCAATTTTGTATACTTAATATCAAAAATGAGCCTATCTTACTTTTTCATTTGTGTCTGGGGAGTAGATGAGTGCATTCTAGTGTAGGTGCATGTGGGGGGGGGGGTTCGAATTCTATGGATGTGGTTTGGCTTACTTGTGGAGGTCATAGGTTAACCTTAGATGCTATTCCTCAGGAGCCATCCACCTCATTTGCCTTGAACACATCAAATACACTAGGCTACCTAATCAGAAAGCCCTGAGACCCTCCTGTCTCTACCTCCCCAGTGGTGGGATTATGAGAATTCTACCATACCTTGTTTATCTTTCATGAGTTCTTGGACTCAAACTCAGATCTCATGTGAGCAGCAAGCACTTTACTATGTGTCTCTAATCCTTCTCTTTGCTTTTTCCATCTTGCCTCTAGGCAACTTAATATTGTATGTGTCTCTTACAACTTGTTTGTACCAGACAATGCTACCCTATTGAGTTTACCAGCAATAAGGATGAATTCAAACTCTCTAGTATCAATAAGGTTTCCATGGCCCATCCTTACCTCTTTACTCAGACCTCTTGTTGCTCTGACCTCATTTTGCATACTAGCCTTTTGCCATCTTTCAAAGATAAGATCCTAATGTCTGTCTTGGTTTTCCTGTATAACCATTCAGCCTTCTCCCTGGGAGCTCATGCCCTATGCCATCACCCATTCTCCTCAGGGAGACTTCCCCTAATCTTATAAGTCACTTTGTACCACCCCACCCAATCTTCTTCTCTTCACAGCTAGCACCACTATTTGGAATTTTCTTCTGTTGATTTGCAACTGTAAAGATTCCCTACACACTCTCCTCAGCAACACACAAAGAATCAGAATCCAGTTCTCTTCACTGTCATGTTCCTAGCACTTCAAATGAAACCAATGGTGCAGTTCAGTGGTTACTAGTGATTGCTGCTCTTCCCGATGACTGAAATGTAGTTTCCAGCAACTACATTATGTGGCTCACAGTCACCTATAGCTCCAGGGAATCTGGCATCATCTTCTGGCCTCTTCAGGCATAGCCCACCCACTCCAAACACACATAAATGTTTTAAAAAATAAATCTTAAAAAAGAAAAACAATTCCTGTGCTTGATAAGTACTTCAACAAACAGCTCTTCATTCAGAAGTGAAAATTTAAGACAATAAGCATATAAAAGAAGGAATGGCTGAGATCAGAATGAAAAATAGATTTCTCTCTCTCTCTCTCTGACAGTCCAATGTTTTTCCCATAGCTTGTGGGTCAAGGCATATCCTGGTCAGGACCCTGGAAAACTTCTACCTGACTATGCAGACTGTTGCTGAGATGTCAGCTTCAAAAGCAAAAGGCCAATTAACCCAACTATTTCATTCACCCATGGGCACCTGAACACTTCTCAGTAGCTTTGACCACCCTCAAAATCATTGTTAGATAGTTAGCAACTTCTGAGATGGCTTCCCAGATGACTCTTCCTCTGGGCATAGAAAATAATCACCAAAATTAAAGAAGGAAATCAATGGCATTTAGCCTCTCTCCCTCACCAAAGCAATCATCACAAAACAGAAAAACTGGGTCATAAGGATGGGAGAAGAACCAATTAAAGAGTTTCAAATAGCAGCATAAGACACTACCAAGAAAGGCAGGCAAAAGATAAACATCAGGGGTCAGGCTGCCCTTCCTCTTTTATCCTTTTCATTTTCCTCTTCCAGTAATTAAGGTTCAAACTATGCTCGTGTTCCTGCAAATTAAGCAACAGCCTAAAGGGTGATATTTGAAGGCAACTTGAAAAAAATTACACTTTTAATTCTAAAGTTAAAGTCTAAAATGTCAGTCTTTGTACTACCATATATTTTAGCTTTTAAACCCTTCTTAAATTGGATATCTAGTGGAAATGTTGGCACTATTAATTTAAATGAAAAATGTTAGGAAAGGAGGAGTAGGTTGGGTCATCTGCCTTATAGTTTTGTTTGTGAATAGGTGTAGCGTGATGAACATAATGTATTCCAAGTTAATAAAAATACTAGTAAAGACCTTTTTTGTAAATCCCTATTTTCTTCCAGCTAAAAAGCACTTAGATTTCTCTCTTATTCATACATTCATCAGAGATTTTTTTTTCTTTTACTTTCCCATGCGTCATCCCTCATGTGTCATTTGAAATCCATCATCTGAATTGGACAATCAGGTATCTTTGGCAACACAAGAGGAAACCTAGAACTGTGGGTGGATGTCCTAAGATGGAGTTGTCAGTGAGAAAACCAATGTGGCTAAAGGAAAGCTGAACTGCATGTCAAAGAAAGAAGGCTACATAGATATAACTGAAAGCACATGGTAAGCAGACTTTAAATGTCAGGTCTAGTGTTCGGACTTCATTCTGTCGGTAACATGAAACTACTGGAAATTTTATTACATGAATAAAATATTGTCATCTACTGCATAAAATGACATATTTAGGGGAATATTACTGATGGGCATTTACTGAGAGCTATGTGCTAGATACTGTTTCTAAGCATTTTAGACACTTACATGTCACTTAACCCTCACAATAACCCTAAAGAAAGTAGATAGCGTCTTGACTAGTCCTAGTTACAGATAAGAAAAATGAGAAGCTGCCCACGGGCACACACATGTAGCGTATGACAAGGCAGGATTCAAACCAATACAGTCTGCCCTGAAGCTCTTGAGAACAACTGAACACTGTGGTGAGGCGGCAGTGAGTTCTTAAACATGGAGCTACTGCTAGCTAACATACATGGAGCCTCTACAGCAACTCAGAAAAGTGCTACTTCAGGGTAGGCTCCAGCAAAGTGACAGCCATTGGTCACATGGTGTCTGTGCATGTGTCCATGTGTGCATATGTGTTTCAATAAGCTTTCCTCTAAACAGGTACAGGTCAGCTCATAGAGTAAGGCTGGTCATTGTTTGCCCCAACCCAAAGCCAGTTGAGTATTTGATTTTCAAGTGAATGGCTGAAATAAATGAAGCCTTCATGTCCCTTCCCCATCATGAAACTCAGTTCTGCCCCACAGACCCTTGTTCCGGAGATGAGCTTCCAGTACAGGGACATGTACATAAGCAAAAAAAGAGGTGACATACCAGATTTCAGTTGAAGAGTGAAAAGCAACCACAGTCTTGGAAGTAAGACCCCATATTACATGTAAAGTGTCCCAGAAACACACAAAAAAATTCTTTATCAAAGAAAAAAGGGGTTTCCAAAGTCATGAGAAATTCTACAGGAGATTCAAATTCATCTGGCTCTTTAAGGGAAAAAAGACCCCAGCTAAAATCGCAGCCACACTACTCATGATTTAGATTGAGGAGTAATTCAGAAGAATGTATGGAATAAATGGCATCCCATTGTGCTAGGATTTGCTAACTCTAACATAGATGACATTTAGATGCATAAGGAAACATGGGATAATTTATATAAGATATTATGGTGTAGTGTCTTGTCTATTAGCCATATTCTCTGCCACTCTGAAAGAGTTCCCTACACTTTAGGAGTCCAGACTAGCACTACTCTTCTACCTTGCCAGATATGTCCCTGCCTATAAGCTCAACTCAACCAACTACCTGCTCCAAAGACCAAATAAAAAATCAAGCCTATTCCTTGTCCATTCCTTACCTTGGTCCTCCTGTCCAGTCACTGTCTGTAGCTGTTGCCTGATACTCCAGTGTCCCACTATTAGGTTCTTCTTATACTTCTGAAACCTTCAGTTAGATCATGCAACCCTGTCAGCCTTGGTGATACAGAAATGAGGACACTTGCTTTCCTGCCTTCAAATTCCACATATGAATCTGGTCAAAGAGACTGGTAATTGCTTCCTTTTAATGATCTTGAATTTTGCTTGAATTCTTTAACTAGTCTTTAAGCATAAATAATTACCTGGGCTTGACCTGCAGCTGGATCATGAACAGACCAAAACTTGACATTAAAGTGAGTCCCAAAAATACTCATTCCTTACAGCACGTAACTCTCCTAAAGACCATAAGTTCAAGTAGATCATGTGAAGGTAAACAAGGAAATAAAACTAGGTTATTAGCCACAGAAAGTCTATAAATGAGCTTTAGGAATTCTGCACACTGCTCAGATGATACATAATAGATAAAAGTGTGTGTGTGCGTGTGTGTGTGTGTGTGTTCATTTTATGAATTTCACAAAAATTTCAAAGGAGACATAATGCCAAAATAGATGAAATCATATTGTCTAATCAGTCATCTGTATTCCTTTCAAATAGTCAACATCTTTGCCTGGATATAAAAGCTAAAATGAAAAAATAAACACATCTATTGTCTTTCCTATTACTATCATTGTCTACTAAATGTTCTTGGAAATATAAACAAATTATAAATCGAAGTACCAGTAGCCTTAACACACCTAGGTAGGACTCTGAAAATATCAAAAAAAAAATTTTTATTATAAATGTACCTTTCAAGGTCTGATATTATTAACTTTTAGTGAAGCAGTCATAAAAAAATACATGGCTATATTCATATATAATGCAGAGTTCTTTAATAGTTTTAAGCACTTTAATTGGCCATTCTTTTCTAAAATGTGATAACTTCATATTCAACTCCATTCGTGAACTATACAGTGGGGTGTTGTTAGTGCAATAACAGCAAGGCAGAATGATCATCTGTATCCCATGCTAATCCTGAGTCTTACTATGCTACACCCAGATGCTAAAATGCTGTTACATCAGCTACTGGATGATAGCTCTAGGAATGGCAACCAAGGTAGTCATCAATTTCATTATAGGGGAAGGGCATCAAAGGCAGCCTCTCCACCTTTGCCTAGATTCTTAGTTGGGGTCATCCCTGTGGATTCCCTAACTTTTCCTCTGTGCCAGACCTCTCTCCAAAACTACACTGGCTCCCTTTATCAAGGCATCTCCTTTCTTGTCCTCCTCTGTTCTTCCCCTATCTCAGTCTTCCTGTTCTTCCTCCCTCCTCTTTTCTCCCTCTCTCCTTTCTACCTCGCTGCTCTCTCCCTCTATGTCCCAGTTTGCTCAGGGGTTCCTGTCCCCCTCCCCTTCTTCAGGAAACAGGCACCCACAGCTAGACACTGAGCCATACTCCTGGATTCCAGTTGCAGAGAGAGAGGAGGGATGAGCAAAGGAGCCAAGCCTGTGATGGAGAAACCCACAGAAACAGTTGACCTGAACTAGTGAGAGCACAGAGACCCTAGTCATAAAGCTGGGGAACCAGCATTGGACCTAAACAAGCCCTCTGAATGTGGGTGCCAGCTAGGAGGCAGGGCAGTCGATGGGACCTCTAACAGTGGAACTAGTGTTTATCAGTAGTGCACAAATGGGCTTTGGGAGCCCATTCCCTATGGAGGGATTCCAGCCTAGATACAAGAAAGAGGACCTAGGCCCTCCCCAAAATGATGTGAAGGACTATGATGGCCCCCAGTGGAGGGCCTCACTATCCTTGGGGAGTGGGTGGGAGGTGAGTTGGAGGAGGTCGGTGGGGAGCATGGGAGGATGGGAGGTCCATGGAATGGGGGGATTGATATGTAAATAGGAGTGCTTCTAAAATAAAATAAAAAAAATGAAGTTAAAAAATGCTGTTACATAACTAGTGTACCTTACTGTGGTATTAGAAATCTCTGCTGTCCTCTAAAAAGAATTCATTCTAGTTTAGATAATGTCAATATCTTAAGCACACATAGAAGCACTATTTATTCTATTAAATTGGAAAGGTTATTGGTCATGCAAACCCAGTCAAACCTCAACTTTATCTGATTTTGACACCCCACTGGGATCACCTAAATCACATTCAATCAGCAAACATAGAAGCACTTTGACAGGAGAACTATTCCTCAACCAATACTGCATAATGGAGTCCTTTTCCACTGAAGTCAGCTGGGTTAATATAGGACATGAACTGTCTCTGTATTTGAGTGTGTGTTTCTCTCTCTCTCTCTCTCTCTCTCTCTCCTCTCTCTCTCTCTCTCTCTCTCTCTCACTCTCTGTCTCTGTCTCTGTTTCTGTCTGTCTCTTCTCCCACTTCTCTGTTTCAGTTCAAACTTACTGGTCTCAGAAATGCATCATTTTAATTTGCTAATTAGCTAGTCATGGGTTGAAAAATAAGTATAGAATTCTTTAAAATTGACAAACACTTCTTTTGAAAATTACTTTAGACATTTTCTAAAATTGGATCTAGGTGAAGGTATTGAGCAAAGTTCCATGGGACCATAATTGGTAGCACCATCCTATTAATGTGCAGTACCAAATGAGTTGTTGATTAAATTTCGGGATATTCAGCTTGTACTAGCACACACACACGCACACACACACACACACACACACACACACACACACACACACACACACACCACAAAGAGAGAAATTATTAATAAAAAACTAAAATACACACCTAATTTCCCCATGAAGTCTTTTGCCATTTTGTAGTTTGGATTTACTATGCTGGAAAGAGATGCTTTGTCACAAAGCAAACCTTCTAAAGATCACATACTTTACTAAAGGAAAAAAATGTAACCTCATTATGCATTAATGCCAATACTCAAGTATTAACCACAATTTGCTGTACCAAAAATAAGTTGATCAAAAATGCTGAGGGTGAAAATACAAAAAGTACATTCTTGAATCTTTAACCATGTAATCTATCGATTCCTTTTCCGTTGTTATGAAAGAGAAAAGAGTGACCAAAGCCTTATAATTTTCTAAATTTTATACCTTGGGTCACCTTAATATTCTAACTTCATCTCTGTGTTCTTTTCTATGTAAAAAAAATAAATAAAAGCTTGTTCTAATCACTAGGTTTAAGAGCTGCTTCCAGACCCATTGACCTCCCAGCTGTTATAGCAGATTATTCCATTTTTTGTTGTTGTTATTTGATTCTTTGCTTGAGTCAGGGTCTCGTGTAGCCCAGGTTAGCCTCAAACTAGGCATATAACTAAAAGCAGCTTTGAACTCTTGGTTCTCCTGCCTCAGCCTCCCAAGAACTAGGATCATAAATGTGAGCCACCACACCTGGATAGTAACTTCTTTCTTAATGACACATGATGAAAGACACACATTTGCACACATGTACATACTCACCCATCCACATGGACACAACAACTGCCTTCAGATCTTGCCCTGAAGAAGCAAAGAATAAATAATCCACACCCTTAAATGACCCAAAACTGGAATTGCGTGTTTAAAGACAGCCTCTGACATTCAAAGCCTGACTGTGATGCCTTAGTGCAGAAGCACTTAGAAAGTTCTGGGAAACAAGGAGACATTCTTCTTTCTTTTTTCAGTAAATACCAAGCCCTCTAAAGAGCTAGCAAACTAGCTTCCACATATATTCCCATTAATGTGAGTGTTTTAACTTTCCTCTATATCACTTATTTTTGCAAAATATTACATTTTAATTACTTTTGGGGATGTCAATTCATGGGAAACATTTTTTAAAAGAAGATGAAAAAAGACACCCCCAAAAAATGACATTCCGATGGGACTGGGGATATAGTTTAGTGCTTTCTTGAATATATGAAGTATTGGGTTCAATCCCCGGTATGTTAGGAACAAGCAAACAGAACTATAATTGCCTGCCCAAGTCTGATGGATGTCACCCTAGTTGGTTTTGCCATTTTCATGGACCTCTAGCTTATTTAACTGTGGGGTTTCCTTGGTAGTTGAGTCATGATCTCATCACACCTAAAGGGTGTGATGTGTCTTGCTCATTTGTGGCTAAAATTTGGTTAGAAAGTATTTGGGCATTTTAATAATAGCACAAAGATATTTCCTCAGTGAGCTCAAAGCATTCCCCAAATCTTTTCATTCAATGTTCATTAATTTATTAAAGGCTGAGGAAAACATGTTCTTTCTTTATGCTGTCTTCCTTAACCAAAAATACTATCTACAAGCATAGAACACAAATTAGTCAATAGGATTTATAAATTGAGTCTTTTTTTTAAGAAAATGAATTCCCTTTGTAGACCATGGGTAAGTGTTTTCAACAAGACTACCCATGATTAGACATGGATGGGATACTACAATAGAGTGGGGTAACATTGAAAAGTGTTTGGAGGGAATGGTGAGATTGTTCCCTGAGAAAAGTGTTTGCTACACAACCCTGAAGATCACAGTTCACAAAGTGGATCTGATGTGTACCTGTAATCCCAGGGCCGGACAGGCAGACAGAAATATTTCTGGGGCTAGGGCTTGCTGGCCAGCCAGTGTAGACAAACTGATAAATTCCAAGTTCAGTGAGAGATCCTAACTCTAAAAAAAAGATGGAGAGCAACTGAGGAGGACAGTTAATATTGAACTCTAATTCTATGCACATGCACTCATATACATATACATGCAACACACCCACACAAACAGGTACTCACACATGTATACATGGATACAAAAAAGGGCATTTTGGTTAAGCTCAAATAATGGAAATTCTTTACATAAAGAACTTACTTCTATAGGTAAAAGTTATCTTGAGGTTACTTTCTTGGGAGTATAGGAGAAAGAATTGCTCTAAGCAAACCATAGGTTTTTTTTTCCCCATTCAGAACCCTGCAGTGATGTTCGTGCATGGTTGGAAAGCCAGGAGCAGACTGGTGATGCAAATATTGCTCAAATGCACACAGGAAGGAAAGCCAGAGGCAGCACTGTGATCACCTCATAGGCCAAGTGTGAGCAGACTTGGATACAGAACAGGGTCTATCCAGGGAAATGTTCCATCTCAAATGGCCTCATGGAAACTATAAAATGCAGTTGAATCTTAAATCACTGTTACATGATTCACAATTCCAATCTGTCTACCTACTCTGCTCCCTTCTCCAAGAACATGATTTGAAGTAACAATTTCAGCTTGGGTTTTAATATACTTTCCAGTAAGCTTTTTCCTAATGAAATTTAAATGATTAAAGGCAAAAAGAGCTGTGGTCATTAGCCGTTATCCTTCTGGCAGCATTTGTGATGTCAATGTGTTTATGTTTCTGAAATGAATGAAATTGGAACACACCATTAGTCTTTTTGTCCCTTTGCCTTTAAGAAAATGTAAAAAATGAAAATAATTTTTTAAAAAGATGCTTCTCACACATAGGCTTGATATTGATCTTGGATAGTGTAGCTATTTAAAAAGTTTGTGTTAACTAAACTTAATTATTCAGAATAAGGAAAACGATAGCAGATTGTTTTTTCTTGAATCTACCTTTAGTACTTGCATGACTAATTTAACTGATAGTAAAAACCCAAATCATAACTCACTAAAAGGGGGAAAGTTTATTATAAAGGATGTACATTATTATTTCTAAATTTTATAGAGCTTTCAATCTTTGATTTAAAGGTTTTCCCAGAATCCACCACTGAACATTTGCAGATTCTGTCACTCATCTTATTTCATCTAAATCTACTCATTCATTTTTAATCCACAGGAAATTTCTTTCCTTCCTTTGTACATACTGACCCAAATATAATGCTTGCCCTTTCCATCATCTCAAAAAAATAAATAAAGTACCTCATATGCAAACCTATTTAATTATGGCTAAAAAACTTGTGGGGGAGAACCCTACACACCACATACTCATAATGGAAAAAATATAAATCTAAAGTAAATTATGAATACTGAAATGTTTGTCCTTTGTACCAGTGCATTTTGTTAAATGGAGGTCAAAGTATATGGTATGGCTTAAAAGGAAATAAAGAATTCTGATATATGGCACAGACCATATATCAGTTTGCTATTCATATATCATATTTCTAAAATATCTTCTCAAGGAAATTAATGAAAACTAAGCTTTAATTTTCCTCAAAGTGAATTTTGATCCAAAGTTCTTGTACAAAAAGATTTTGAAAAAAAAGTTTCATTTATTTCCATTATTCTCTAGAAAATATAAAGAACTGGTGGCATTTCTCTAGTTTAAAAAAAATGAAAGAAAATAAAAGAGAAGAAAATTAGAAATCCAAAAGAATCATAAGTAAATCTGGAAGACTTTCTGTGTCCAGAATCCCTATATTAGATAGGGTTCGTGAGTTCCCAGGTGACTTTCCTCTGTAAAGAGGTACAAGTCTCAAGAATGCAGGAAAGTCCTAGACCCAAGTGAAAACTGAGTTCATCCCTCTGCACAGACTTACAGAAGACAGCAGAGAACAGACGCCAGACGCCAGCCTACCGGTGGATCCCCAAACCGAACGGCATTCCGGAACAATCTAGGAGATTCAAGAAGATGCAAGGCCCTGGCTCCACTTTCCTGCAATTCTCCATGGTGTGATTAGACTGGAGGTGTAGGAATCAGAAACAATTAAATGTTCTCTGAGTGATTATGATCAACCAGAATAGCAAACTGTTAATTCTACCACTTGTTGGCAAATCAGCTATGTTTGGGGTAGTGCTAATTGATTATGTCCACACCTGCACAGGATCCAAGAACTTTCACTTGATAAGACTCCAATACACTTCTATATTCAGTCTTGCCTTAAACAACTGTGATGTTGAACACACAAGAGAATGGAGGAGGGAGAGGAAAAGGAAGAAGAAAGGGGAGGAGGAAGAAGAGAGGCAGAAAGAGAGGGAGGAAACTTTGGTGTTCTATGAGATCACCCATGTTTCAAGACAGTATCTATTTACCTTTTCCAAAGAGAACTCCTTAACTCTTTAATTATCTCACTTTTAAAGGTCCTCTTTGTAAAAGCAGACAGCATGGATCTGCTATCTGCTACAGCATACCCTATGACCATTCATCCCTTGCTTGTTTAGGTTCTCCAAGTTTTTGCATTGGGGCAAATTCACCTAAATTTGTAGTCTTGCCTTGCCTTCCTTGAATGGGCCATGTCCAGAGATATGAAAATAAGTATCATCTTGAATGATATTATCTAATGTTTGACCTAATTAATTTAACCATACCAATGTTAGGACAAATCAAACATTTAAAAATAAAAGGCTATATAATTTTCCAATGAAACTGAGGCACAGAAGAAAGACCTTATCAGTGGTGTTAGACTCAAAGTGGGTTTTAATTCTATTTCTCTACCTCTCATGCTGTTCCTTGTAGTTTCCCTCAATTTTCTTAGTTTACATTCACTTCCCTGCATAATGGGAAGAGTAATGGTATATTATGTCTTTTGACTCTCTGTAACAAAATGTTTGATAGAATCAGCTTAACCAAGGAAAAACTTATTTGCGCTCACAGTTTCTAAGAGCACAGTCCAAGATGATGTTCAGAATGGGCGTGCAGGACAACTCTGATTGCAGATACAGAGGCATGTGCCGAATGTTGTCTACACCATGGCTGGCCAGTAAACAGAGAGCAAGGCAGGAAACGGGAATGGACAACAAAACCTGAAGGGATTCTCAAAGTTTCTGGAACTTTCCCAAACAGCACTACATGCTGGTGGTGAAGCATTCGTATAAGTGCACTCATGTAAGAATTCATGTAACTGATGATACAACTGGGGCTTTGGGGATCAAGCATTTAAAACACCAGCATTGGTCCTCATCAAAATTCCAACACAATTCTTCACTGACCTTGAAAGAACAATTCTCAACTATATATGGAGAAACAAAAGACCCAGGATAGCCAAAACAACCCTATACAATAAAGGAACTTCTGGAGGAATCACCATCCCTGACTTCAAGCTCTATTACAGAGCTATAGTCCTGAAAACAGCTTGGTATTGGCACAAAAATAGACAGGTAGACCAATGGAATAGAATTGAAAACCCTGATATTAACCCACACACCTACCAACACCTGATTTTTTACAAACAATCCAAATATATACGCTGGAACAAAGAGAACATCTTCAACAAATGGTGCTGGCATAACTGGATGCAGACATGTAGAAGACTACAGATAGACCTAAGCCTTTTGTCCTGCACAAAACTTAAGTCAAAATGGATCAAAGACCTCAACATAAACCCATCCACACTGAACCTATTAAAAGATAAAGTGGGAAATACCCTTGAATTAATTGGTACAGGAGACTGCTTCCTGAACATAACACCAGTAGTACAGACACTGAGATCAACAATTGATAAATGGGACCTCCTGAAACTGAGAAGCTTCTGTAAGGCAAAGGAGACAGTCAGCAAGACAAAACGGCAGCCGACAGACTGGGAAAAGATATTCACCAACCCCACATCTGACAGAGGGCTGATCTCCAAAATATACAAAGAACTCTAGAAGCTAGTCTCCAAAACACCAAACAATCCAATTAAAAAGTGTGGTACAGAACTAAATAGACAATTCTCAATAGAAGAATCTAAAATGACTGAAACACACATAAGAAAGTGTTCAACATCCTTAGCCATCAGGGAAATGCAAATCAAAACAATTCTGAGATACCATCTTACTCCTGTCAGAATGACCAAAATAAAAAACACCAATGACAGTTTATGCTGGAGAGGATGTGGAGAAAGGGAAACACTTCTCCACTGCTGGTGGGAGTGCCAACTCATACAGCCACTTTGGAAATCAGTATGGAGACTCTTCAAGAAAATGGGAATCAGTCTACCACAAGATCCAGTAATTCAACTCCTAGGCATATACCCAAAAGAAGCACATTCATACAATAAGGATATCTGTTCAATGATGTTCATAGCAACACTATTTGTAATAGCCAGAAACTGGAAGCAGCCTAGATGTCCCTCAACTGAAGAATGGATAGAGAAAATGTGGTACATTTACACAATGGAGCACTAATCAGCAGAAAAAAACATTGGAATCTTGAAATTTGCAGAAAAATGGATGGAACTCGAAGAAACCATTCTGAGCGAGGTAACCCAATCACAAAAAGACAAACATGATATGTACTCACTCATATGTGGATTTTAGTCATAGAGTAAGGGATTACCAGCCTACAATCCACACTGCCAGAGAAACTAGTAAACAAGGAGGACCCTAAAAGAGACAAACTTTGTCCCTGGAGAATGGGAAAAGGTCACGATCCCCTGAGAAAATTGAGAGCATGGGAAGAGAGGAGAGAGAGCTTCGAGAATGAGAAGGGAAGAAGAGGAGGGATGCAGAGGTCATGAGGGAGCAGAAAGTTTGAGTCAGGTGTAGATTAGAAGAAAGGATATGTGATAGGTAAGGTTTTAGTTGGGGGGTGGTAGGGAAGGAAGGGAGGGAGAAGGGAACTGGGATTGTCATGTAATTCAATCTTGCTTGCAATTCAAATAAAAAATGATAAAAACGAAAGCGGAAAAAAAAATCGGCTTTGGGGTGGGGGAGCAGTTCAGATTCAAACCCTAAAAGTCAGCAACCCGACACTGTTGTATTAGAGATTAAATGGCTGAGGAGGCAAGTAGGAAACTGTAATCAGAACAAGCATCCGAAAGCTCTGAAGAAGGTAAGAGAGACCTCAGCCTTTTAAAGCCTTGTCCTTTATCAGCTGTGGCTTCTGGATGCCTTAAATGTTCTGAATTGTAATCTCACCACTTACAAAACAGAACAGTAGTGGGGACTCCCTTTAATGATCACATCGGGGAAAGTGCGTGTGGCATTCTGTGCCTTTTCCTGTGTTGTGGCTTAGGAAACATCATTAAATAGCAGCTATTTTTTACTTTCCATTCCAGCTTGCATTCAGAAGGTTCAGGAGAAATTTGCTGGATTTGCAGAGACAAAGATGGAGAGACTTTCCATGCTGCTACTGCCCACTAGCACATTGTGGCAGGAGAGATAGATGGCAGATGCTTAGCGACAGAACTGGGTCCCTGACCCTCAGTTCAGTTTTGTCCTTACAATATGAAAATATTTCTCCACTATCCCTCAATAATGGCAAATAACATTTGTAATTAACACAAATACTAAGAAAACCATTCTTGCTAGAGAACAGATCTATACTGTTGATATTAAAATAAAAGCAAACAGATTTCTTGTTCCTTATATAATACTGTCAAAATCTACTGTCCATGGAAAGAGTCAACAACCACAAGTTGTCCTCTGACCTCCATACTTGTACTACAGTGAGCATGAGGGCACACACTCACAATAAATAATAATTTTCATAGCAGAATAAAAGTCAAAAAAGAAGATTAACTGTGATTAATAACTTAAAAAAATTATTCCTCCCACCTCCAAATCAATGCATGCATACAATTACACAGACCTTTCAGCTCATTTGGTTTTGGGAGGTGTTGGCCATATCTAAACAGAGGGCAAACTCACCTTGCCTACCAAAAAACTATCAAACAAATCTCCAAAGCATACAGCAAGCCCTTTCCAGGTGATCAAGGACAGATGTGTGGTTGAGACTTACTTTCTGTGCTCTGAGCTGGAGAACAGTCACAGAGATACAAGCCAAAAACAAGCAAACAAAAAAAGAAAAACAAAACAACACAACAAAAAAAACCACAAAACTTAAAAGGAACGAATATTCCCAAGTCCCTTTGGACATTTTCTTTCACCAACAGAGGATCGCAACATAAGTGGTTTCTGGCCACAGCAGAGAGGAGCAAAAGCTGCAGGGTTGTTTTTTTTTTTTTTTTTCTTAAATTAAAAAAAAAAAAAGAGGAGTTTGTGCTATGTAAATTGCATGGTCCAGATGGTGTTTTCCATCCTGCATGCTCCTCTGGTTGTGGCCACATCTTGCCTATGGCTTTTGTGGCAGGACACACTCTCCAGTCAGCAATTTTACCACTGCTTGGGTCCAAATGAGCTAAGGAGAAAGAAATTAGGATGAATGGAGAGGCCACAGCTGGGAGAGATCAGCCACACTCAACAGTCCTTCTCCCACATGCATAAACACAGGAGATGGGAGGAGGGTGGAGAAACCAAATCCTGAGGTTTCCAGGCCAGTGCTTGAGGCTGGCAAAGCCTGCCTAACCACATGACATGTGCCTACAGGTCCTAACCCAATTGCAGAAAATTCCCTGAGTGTCTCTAAAGAGGTAGCTATTAAATTTCTCACCCAAAACACTCCAATGCTTTCTGATACCACAAGATATTTTTTTCAAGCACTTAAACTGTTCCCTTAAATACCTAACTGAAAGGAGAGGACCATTTAGTAAGTTTATTCTTGTGTAGGAAAATATCTCCTTTAATAATGGACTGTGCTTGCTGGGTTTTAAGTTCCCGCTGTGGTTTTAAATCTCTACCTTCACTCCAATTTCTAGATGAAAATTTCTAGAAGTCAACGTTCATGTGGCCCATGATTCTACCCTGTTTATTAGAAGAAACATTAAAGAGTGTAACCTGTCTTTCAGAGCATGCTTGCATTTGCACCTGAACTTTAAAAGGAAACTAATGTCTGTAGCAATAGATTATGGCTTTTTAAGTACCACTTTCCTTGCATAATACAGCCATAAAAAAAGAAAACATGAGATACCAGTGTGTGTGTGTGTGTGTGTGTGTGTGTGTGTGTGTTTTCAGAAGAGTGGGGGAAGCTTTTTCTTCAGCTCCATAGCTGTTTATGTTCAACCACCTGCTAGTCAAAAACTAAGGCCTCGTTCTTTTCTATTGTTTTCTCCAGAAAAGAAACATCAGACTTTCTGTCCTCTTTCCCATTTCTCTGTGCCACAAATCATGCCTCAGCCCTTACCGAGAATGAAATAATTAGCAAGAATAAAAAAACTTCCCCACCATTCCACCAGCTCAAGATGCTTTTAATCCAACTGGGTCTTTTCCAGGAAATAACACTAAATCTAAACATCAGTTGCAAAGACAGGTAAGCCCTGAGCACAGTTCACCAGCATATTTTATTTTAGAATGTGTAGTTCTTGACAATATTGGGTCTACCTTCTAAAACTGAGTTCACAGAGTCAATAATTCACTTTTCTGTCCTTTTCATCAATTCTATTAAAATAACAGCAAAAGTGAAAAAGGCAAACTAAAAGGAGGAAATGCAGAGGAAGCAGAGGTGGAAGAAGACAGTGAGAGCCTCTCACTGCCTCTCCCTGGGTGTGCTGACTTAGAGAAAATGTACTGAGATTTGAAGTTGCTTGCTCCCTGGGAACCAGCAATTCCCTGTCTAGAATGTTACCCTAAATCAGATGGTCAAGTAAACATTCCTGGAATTTGTTTAATTTATGGTGATAAAAAAGAAATGGTGTCATTGTCCATGAGTAGAAAAAGAGCTATATCAATTATGACATGGGGTGCTTTCATGAATATTTAGCAATATCAGAAACACTGAGAAAGCACTCGTGGTAGTATATGACTTTAATTTCAGCACTTGAGATGCAGGCAAGCAGATCTCTGAGTTCAAGAACAGCCTGGTCTACACAGCAAGTCCTAGGTCATAAGGCTACATAGTGAGAGCATGTTGAAAGAAAGAAAGAAAGAAAGAAAGAAAGAAAGAAAGAAAGAAAGAAAGAAAGAAAGAGGAAGAAAGAAGAGAGAGGGGGGATGGAGACAGAGGCTGGCAGATCTCTGTGAGTTCGAGGTCACCCTGGTCTATAGAGTAAGTTCCAAGACAGGCTCCAAAGCAATACAAGGAAACCCAGTCTCAAAAAACCAGAGAGAGAGAGAGAGAGAGAAAGAGAGAGAGAGAGAGAGAGAGAGAGAGAGAGAGAGAGAGGAGGAGGAGGAGGAGGAGGAAGGAGGAGGTGGAAGAAGGAGGAGGAGGAGGAAAGGAAGAAAGGAAGGAAGGAAGGAAGGAAGGAAGGAAGGAAGGAAGGAAGGAAGGAAGGAAGGAAGGGAGCAGTAAGTGGGTTGGCCTGATGCCTCTGTGGACAAAGGCACCTGCTACCAGTCTGATGACCTGAGTTTGATCTCTGGAACCTATGATGTGAAAAGAAAGGACTCTTATAAGATGTCCTCTCACTTCCACATGTGTGTCATATCCAGTCATTGACAAATAAGTAATAAGTGTGAGCTAATGTTACATTTTTCAAGTATAAAATTTTTTGCTGAGTATAATGTCACACATCTTTAATCCTAGCACTTGGAAGGCAAAGGCAGATGGATCTCTGAGTTCCAGGGCAGACAGGACTACATAGTGACACCCTGTCTCAAACAAATACAAAACAACCAAAAATTGTGATACTGTTATAAGCATATATTTATATTGTAATTTTGTATTAAATTATACATACAAGTAAAATTTGTAGAAGAGAAATATATGATTTTTTCCTTCATTGCCTATAATTTCCAATTTTTCAACAATGAATATTAATAGATACAAAAATTAGCAATGAATGAGAAGAGGAGCCCAAAGAGATAACTCTGTGGTTAAAACACTTTTTGCTCTTGAAAAATACTCAGGTTCAGTTCCCAGCCCAACATGGAGGCTAACAACTGGCTGTAAACTCAAGTTCCAGGGGATCTAATGCCCTCTCCTGACTCCCTTAGGCGCCTGAATGCATGTGGTTCACATATCTACTCTCAAGCATACACCCAAACACAAAATATATTTTTTTTACCATTTCAGAAATGTAAATCCTCAAGAACTTGTTGGGGTTGCATGTGTGTGTGCAGGTGTGTGCCTGAGCACATGGCGAGGGGACACACCTGTACCTGTGTGCATGTGGAGGCCAGAGATAAACTTCAGGGGTCACTCATCAGGATCTGTACATCTTGGTTTTATTTGTTTTGTTCTGAGACAGGGTCTCTCACTAACACCTGAGGTTTGACTGTCAGGATGGCTGAGCAGAAAGCCTCAGCCATTTGTCCATTTCTACCTCCCCAGCACTGCAGTTAAAATCCTGTATTAATGAACCTGGCTTTTTAGGTGGGTCTTGGGGAATCAAATTGGGTCCTCTTGCTTACACAGCAAATACTACCTAGACCTTCAATACATACAAGTTCCTTAGAGGTTAAAGAAATCTATATGGCTTTGTTTTTATTTACATGTTTTCATGGAGAAGTAAAAATAATATTTTCAGCTTTGCATAGTTTATGAACAAAACCATTCAGTGTTTGGTGATATATTCATTACTTATCTTTATGAGTGGATAAATAACAGAAGCAGAGAGTTAAGAACCAAAGGAGAAATAGAGGAAGTAACATGAAAAGTTGAAAGTCTATTCTAAAATTCCTGGAATTGCCCATCAGTGAAGTCATTCTGTTCTGAAAAAAGAGCCTGTGGGTGAAATTGTCAAGACCATATGTTTGGAATATGTTTTGTCTGAGAAAATTATTGGGGTAAAACATCTAATCCCAACATCGTTTCAAAGTACTAGATATACTCATAATATGAATAACCTTTTTCCCTCAACACCTTGCTGTATCTACAAATAGTCACTAATAGATCTAAAGTAAGGAATACAAAGAATGTTTATCTTTATTGAATCTTACACATAACATCTGTATTTTAAAATTGTGGGGCAAAGGCTTGTTTCTGATCCAGATATTGCTGCTTTTTAGGTGTTGTTACTGCTGTTGTGGTTGTTGTTTGATGCCTGCTATTCTATCATTAGCCTGTCTGACCTTTATTCGTAAAGATGTCTCTCAAAGTACCCCAGGCAGAATGATGGCCTTTGTACTTAAGTTAGCTTTTTCAAGTGTTATAACTAATAAAAGCAGATACTAACAAAAAAGAAAACATTGTGCCTCTATAAATTCTATTCTACATTATTTATTTATTCATTTATTTGTTTGTTCTATCATAAGTTATATCGCACTACATTCCGACTGTGCCATCCCCCCTCCACTCCTCCCAGTTCCCACCCCCCACCCCGTACTTCTCCTCTCCCCCAGATTCATTCCTCCCTCCATTCCCCTTCAGGAAAGAGCAGGCCTCCCAGGGGTATCAACCCAACACAGCATAAAGTTTACAGTAAGACTAGGTACAAACCCTCATATCAAGGATAGATGAGACAACCCAATAGGAGAAGAGTCCCAAGAGCAGACATAAGAGCCAGAGACACCCCCCATTCCCACTGTTAAGAGTCCCACGAGCACACCAAGCTACACAACCATAACATATATGCAAAGAACCTATCTTAGACCTATACAAGTTCCATAATAGTCTCTTCAGTCTCTGTGAGCCCCTATGAGATCTGATTTGTTGATTCTGTCGGCGATGTTCTCATGATGTCTTTGACCCCTCTGGCTCCTATAATCCTCTCTCTTCCTCTTCTGTGCATTTTTTTATTCCTCTATTTATTAAAATAAAATTTAGGGGATTGGAGAGATAATGGCTCAGTGGTTAAGAGTATTTGCTCCTCCTTCAGAGGACCAGAGTTTGATTCCCAGAATCCACACAGTCGCTCACAACCATCTGTAAATCCAGTACTAGATAATACGACACTTTCTTCTGGCTTCTTTGGGCACCATGCACATAGATACATGCAAATGAACACTCATGCACATAAGATAAAAATTAATAAATAAATCTTTTTTAAATGAAATGTAGATGATTGTAGATAAACACAACTTAGGGATGATTCTGTAGAGCTGGTATTACCATCACCATGTAAAACATTTAAAATTCCTTGGTTTAGTCTAATGACAGAAGAAGGGCAATGACTGCCTGACTCACTTGATGATATTTGATTAGACTGCCCACTGGAGTATATGTAATAACACATGCTTTAGTACTGTATTCTGAGGAAGCACTAGAATAAATAATATAGTCTCAAAATCTCACTTTCACATGGTTTTAGTGTATGCATCAGTCAACCATCATGTAGCTTGAGAATTGTGTAAACTTTCATGCATCCATTTGAACATATACATCAGTCTTGTGCTTTCAATAGTGAGCAACATCAGTTGTGTAGAACTTCTCTTTGTGCAGCTTAATGAAGATATCAAATGTCTAGGAAAATGTAGCTCTCTGCTGGTTAATATAGACTTGAGGGAATGATCATTTTCAGTGAGTGTCTATTAATTAAGAACACAGAAATTCAAAAGACTACAACTGCTGTGTAATTTGGAAAAGTCCTCAAACTACTCTGGGCTGCAGCAAGTTCACCAGCAAAGAAAGAGGAAGGCCTTGGGTGAGATGATGCTGAGTGGCCTCTTACATTGAACTCTTGTGTATTTCTTTATATAAGTTGAATTCCATGTAAAAGTAGAATTGTACTAAAATAAGAGGGTTTTTTTAAACAATGGAATCTTGAAATTCACAGGCAAATGGATAGAACTAGAAGAAACCATCCTGAGTGAGGTAACCCAGTCACAAAAAGATAAACATGGTATTACTCACTCATTTTTTTATTTTTAGACATAGAGCAAAGGATTACCAGTCTATAATCGATACTGCCAGAGGAGCTAGGAAACAAGGAAGACCCCAACAGAAGATTGCACAGTCCCTCGAAGAAGGGGATAGGGACAAGAACCCCTGACCAAAGCAGGAGGGGTGAAGGAAGAAGGTGGTAAGGGAAGAAGGGGAGGGGGAGGAGAACAAGAGGACTGAGACAGGGGAGGAATAGAGGAGAGCAAGAAAGGAGATGCCTGGGTAAAGGGAGACAGTACAGGTAGAGAGAGAGGTCTGGCACAGGGAAACTGTTAGGGGATCCACAGGGATGACCCCAACTAAGAGTCCAAGCAGTGGTGGAGAAGATGCCATTGATGCCCTTCCCCTGTAATGAGACTGATGTCTACCTTGGTTATCATTCCTAGAGCCTTCATCCAGTAGCTATTTGAAGCAGAAACAGGCACCCACAACTAAGCACTGAACCATACTACTAGAATCCAGTTGTAGAGGTGGAGGAGGGATGAACAAAGAAGCCAAGAGGATATGTAAATATGAGTAGTAATTAAAGAATTAAAAAAAATTTAAAGAGTTTTCTTTTAATGAAGTAACATATTTTTGAAAATTTGGGGGAAATTCTTTCTTCCAAACTACTTTCATTCTTCTCATATTTATCAGCTTGCCTTCTTACCTAACTAGGTGTAAATCAAATTTAGCCTTCCCACTTCATTTGTATATAATTATATATGCATTACATTCCTATTCTATTTGTATTCATAGATTTCTTTTTCATATTTTTTATTTGAATTAGAAACAAGATAGTTTTACATGTCAATCCCAGTTCCCACTCCCTCCCCTCCTCCCCTGCCAACCCCTCCCCACTAATACCCTACCTATCACATATCCTTTCTGCCCCCCAGGGAGGGTGAGGCCTTCCATCGGGGGTCATCAGAGTCTATCATATCCTTTGGTATAGGGCCTAGGCCCACCCCCATGTGTCTTGGCTCAGGGAATATCCCTCTATGTGGACTGGGCTCCCAGAGTCCACACCTATGCTAGGGGCAAGTACTGAACTACTACAGGAGGTCCCATAGATTTCCAAGGTCTCCTCTCTG
This sequence comes from Cricetulus griseus, assembly GCF_003668045.3. NCBI lineage: Eukaryota > Metazoa > Chordata > Mammalia > Rodentia > Cricetidae > Cricetulus > Cricetulus griseus. The sequence goes on along the minus strand of NC_048599.1, from coordinate 63,012,664 downwards.
TAACCCACGTTCCTGGGATCTGGACCCTAAGAGAGACATACATGGTTCCCTGGAAAAGGGGAAAGGGACAAGATCTCCTGAACAAATTGGGAGCAAGGGAGGTGGGGGGAGGGAGCTAGGAGAATGAGAAGGGGAGAAGAGGAGGGGTGAGGAGGACATGAGGGAGCAGAAAGGTTGAGACAGGGGAAAAATAGAAGAAAACAAGAAAGGAGATACCATAATAAAGGGAGACATTTTAGGTTTACAGAGAAATCAGGCACTAGGGAAATGTCTGGAGATCTACAAAGATGACACCAACTAACAATCTAAGCAACAGAGGAGAGGCTACCTTAAATGTACTCCTCTGATAATGAGATTGATGACTGACTTATATGCTATCCTATAGCCTTCATCCAGCAGCTGGTAGAAGTGGAAGCAGACACCCACAACTAATCACTGAACTGCATTGGAATACAGTTACAGAGAAGAACGAGTGATGGGCAAAGGGGTCCAGACCAGGCTGGTGAAACCCACAGAAACAGCTGACCTGAACAACGGGGAGCTCTTGATCCCCAGACTGATAGCTGGTATTTATAGATTTCTAACCCACCAGAAACAAGCTGTTGTGAGCATAGAGATGGCTCTGCAGTTAAGAGCATGAACTACTCTTTCAGAGGACCTGAGTTCAGTTGCTAGTGCCTACATTAGGTGGCTTATAACCTCTTTTAATTCCAGCTCCAGGGGAATCTGTGCCTCTGGCTCCTGTGTATACCTGCACTCACCTGTGATGGGAAATGTTATTCTGTATATATGTTTCTTTTATTGGTTAATGAATAAAACACTGATTGGCCAAGCAGCATGATTGGTAGGACTAGGAGTCAAGGAGGATTCTGGGAAGTATAGGCAGAGAGGCGTCATCATGAGATCCCAGGAAATGACATAGCTGAGCAGAAACTGCCATTAGCTAACCATAGAGGTCTGGAGGTCTGTACAGACAGGCAGGAAATGATGTAGCTGAGCAGAATCAATATATAAGCAGGGACAAACAGGAAATCACTCTCTTCTCTTCTCTGCAGAGACGTTGAGCAGTTGCAATGTAGCAGGCAAAGGAGTTGCAGGTCTGATAAGCCAAGACCACATGGTCTTGATAGATTAGTAGTTATGGGTTAAGAATAAGAAGCCCAAGTTGCCAGCCAACAGCTTTATACTAATATAGCATCCATGTGTTTCTTTGGTACAGAGAAGGGCAGCTGAACCTGCTGGACCAGAAACATCACAAGACAGACCTGTACATACCTACACACAGGCACACATGCACATACCCACACACAAATACCCATGGACATACCTACACATAACTAAAAATAAATCTTAAAAGAAAGGAAGCTCTTTTTTTCATTGTTTGGGGTGTAAATCAGGACCAAGCATTATACAAGTTGACAACATCCCCAGTCCCTAAAATTAATGTCTTTGAGAACAGGATCTGTGCTTTCTTTTTCCCCTGTTTTCCTTCTTCTTTTCTTTCCTTTTCCTTTCTTTTTTTTGTATATTTCATTATGTTTAAACAATTTGATCATCAGATGCATTAAATACACATTTTTAAGTTTCTTTAGTAGAAATGTGTTTGGATGTATTCAAGGGGGTAGCCTCTCTCTTTCTCTCTCTCTCTCTCTCTCTCTCTCTCTCTCTGTGTGTGTGTGTGTGTGTGTGTGTGTGTGTGTGTGTGTGTGTACCTGTAGAGGCCAGAGATCAAGCTTGGGTATGCTTATTCAATAGCCATCTATCTGACTTTCTTAGACAAGGTCAATACATGGGAGTAGGATGGCTGGTCAAGAAGCCCCAGGGATTCACCTGTCTCCACCTCCCCACCACTAGGATTATAAGCATGTGTCACCATACGGGTTTTTTTTTTTTTTTTTTTATGTGGGCTCTGACTCAAACTCAAGTACTCATGTATGCATGTCAGACACTGTCTGCCCAGTCCTTCAACACATGTTTTTAAATAAATCAATTTAGTATGAATGGGGGCTTCTGCTGTTCCTGGCCAGTGCCCCACTCTGAGGGTGTGGTAATAGCAACATCTGAAATCTGAATTAAAGAATTCTCCCCTGATTGCCTTCATTTCACTGTTCAACCTCATCCAAGAAATCATCTGTTCTTGCCTCCTACCTCTTTGAGAATTGGTTCACCCCCCTGTTTTGTTCCATTTGATTTTGGCAACTGTTCCCAAACTGTTTACCTTGTGTACTGACCTTGGACACCCCTAAGCATTGCCTCTGCTAATTGCCTCCGCCTTCATTGGCTTCAGATTCTAAGCTGTTGCCCAGATCAAGCCTCTGAGACACCACCTGCCCCATCACAAGAAAGGGATCATTTTTGATTTTCTTGGACAACATCCATCTTATCAGGTTCATGCAAAACTCAAATTTATGTGTAATGGGCACTTAAAACCCAGTCTGCAATAGCACTAAAAAGTTTCTAGTTGTGAGAGTGAAAAGAATATTTCTTTCCAATTAAAGGCACCTACATTGACAGTGTTGCTGGCAGAAAAAAAAAGATGTACTTGATAATGTGATGTGTAGGGGAAAATATGAAAAATAATTAGAAGTTGAACGATATTAAAGATAAGTGAATGACAGAAATGTTAAGAACTTCTGGGCTCTAAATGAGTGGGTATCATAAAAACTCATTCAACCTAAATCTCCCATTTAGAATATTTCTGAGATATAACCAGTCAAAATCTGTTTCAGTATTTCCAAAATTAAACAGCTATGTTAAACAGCATCTCTGGGATTTTTTTTAATAGAAAAATCTGCAACCAGTCATTGCCAACTTACTTGTCCTAACTCATCCCTTGGAAACCATTTATAGATCACTTTTCTGTCTCAAGAGATAACACTTTTAATACCCCCAAATGACCTTTTAGGACCCCACTACCACCACTCTCTTTGTGTGTGAATGTATGGGCACATGTGTGGACACAGAAGTTCTTAGCATATTTGCACTAAGGTAGGAACTAGATGTATATTATCTGACCATAACTTTGTGAAGTGATTATTGACTCCACATGTGGGCTCATGATTAACTCCTCGGGGCATGATTTCTCTCTACCACACATAGCTAAAATGTGATCTTCAAGCTTGAATTTTAAAATGAGATTGATGATGCATTCCTCATTTAAGTATCAGGAGGCTGAAGTAGATGAAAGTCTGTTATGAGGACTGGATGAGTTATGATAATCACAGGATATGTACGCATCTTGTCTATTATCAGGCATCACTATTTACTGCCTTCAAAACAGGCATTCCACCCTACTTCTATACAACTGATTCAATAATATCCAGAGAATTACATAAAAAATTATACACTGTTAAGGACTGAAACAAAAAGAACTGAATATAAAATGTACTGAAGAAATTAATTTAGTACTTAATGTATAGCTATTGATTTTTAATTTTATAGCATTTTAATTGTTAATGTAGATAATGTGATTTGTATTATAAATTTGGGACATTAATACACAAAAATCATTTCATATTCTTAGAAACTTTATTCTCTGTGTAATTTCAGTCAACTGACTACATCACAACCACAGTAGCTAGTGCCCTTTTTTCAACATTTACTGTATTTATTTGTTTCACTGCTACAAAGAAGCAAACTTTGATTCTATTTCTTCATTGAAACATCTTTTTATTTACTTTATTAAACAGATAACTTTGAGGGGATAAAAAGATAGCAAGGTGGTTGAGTGTTTTGTGTTCTTGCAGAGATCTGTGTCCAACAGTCTACAGATGTTTGGAAATAGAAAAAGATAATAATATCTAGTCTAGATAATTAGATTTGTTGCATCAAATAAAAGCTTAGAAATTTTTAACTTATTTTTAAAATAAAACTATGAATGGATGGATGGATGGAGTAAACAGGTGAGTGGACTTAACACAGTGAACATTTAGAATATGCACAAGAGAACATCGTTCTGTATTAATTAAGCTTTTTTGGGTTTTTGTTTTGTTTTGTTTTTGGAGACAGGGCTTCTCTGTGGCTTTGGAAGCTGTCCTGGAACTAGCTCTTGTAGACCAGGCTGGTCTCGAAGTTTTATTGTGAATTTACAAGCAATTCTTATCAAAACACATCAGCTTTCATCCCTCCATTCCATAGCTAATGGAAGCAATGCTTTGTTTCACTGTTTAATAATTTACACATTTCAATGCATAGATTGTATACTCAGCAATTGTAATTCTTCACATGACAAATACATTTTAAAGATTAGGTTATTACTCATAATTCATTTCTCTTTAAATCACATCAAGAACTATTTTGAAAGAATAATTTGGGCTAGAGAGATGACTCAGTGGTTTAGAATCCTTGCTGCTATTGCAAAGGACCAGGGTTCAGTTCCCAGCACCTATGTTCAGTGCTCACAAACACCAGCAACTCCAGCTCCAGGAATCCAATGAAGTCTTCTGGCCTAGACAGACACCCACACAAGGCTGGCATGTAGTCACACAGACATAGACACATAATTGTAAATAAAAAATTACTAATTTTAAAATGCTTACTTAACTCTGTGATGGATAAAAAGTTTGACAACATTATAGGAATTAATCATATCTTTCTAGTGTCTGGACAATAGCCAGACAATACAGAAAACACATCATATTCTTCTAATCACATTATCAATTTCAAATTGTCTTCATTATTAATTTTCCTTCTAGCCGGGCATTGGTGGCACACGCCTTTAATCCCAGCACTCAGGAGGCAGAGGCAGGTGGATCTCTGTGAGTACGAGGCCAGCCTGGTCTCCAGAGCGAGTGCCAGGACAGGCTCCAAAGCTACACAGAGACACCCTGTCTCAAAAAACAATCAAACAAACAAAAAATTTTCCTTCTATTTATTAGCTATAGTTACAGTTTTTAAATAAATTGCCTCTTACAAAGTATGTCATGAGAAGTGCATTAATAAAGAGGGAAAAGTTACTTAGCTTGGTCAATACATGTTAACACACTAGCTTATTTATATACCAGTCGCTAGAATGGGAACACATCAAGAAGCCATTGAAGGCATTATGCAGGCTCTCTTTCTGTTGTTTTTATTTTTAGAAAACAGAAACATATTCTTTAATTGTGATTTTTGCCTCAACTGTTATCATATCCTTGTTGTGCATAAGCATTTTCAATACTACATATAGGTGGGAAATTAAGTCAAGAAATTAACATGTATGAACCACCTATTCTAGCATTTGCATGATTATTGTTACTCTTTCCATTTTTAAAAAAATCATTTTTGCCTGATATATAAAGATAAAAATTGTATAAATTAGAGAGGTATTTTGTGATATTACATGAAAATTTTATCCAATGCTCAAAAATTACATGTGATCTTCCTCCTCAGATAATTGCTATTTCTTCATGTATGTATATGCATGTCTGGTGCCCACAGAGATCAGAATATGATATAAGATCCCACAGAATTACAGTTATGGATAATTGTGAGTTGCCATGTGGGTTCTGGAAATCAAACCCAGGTCCTTTGTAAGAGCAATAAGTGCTCTTAACCACTGAGCCATGTCTCAATCCATTATTTACCATGTCTTTATGGCACCTCCCAAGTCAAGCTTTTTGAAGCACTCACTCTCTTAACCACAGCTATAGTCACCCTACTACACATAGTAGTTAAGAGTAGAGGAATGGTTTTCAGAGACCAGCCTGAGTAGTGGGAGGGGGGACATGAGGAAAAACTGGTTAATGGGTAGTGTACTTTGGTTAGATGAACAGGAAGCTTTTTGCTTTTTCACAGTGGGGATGGGGGATGAAGCTGGCAGAACTTGGAGATACTTTCCCCAGGCCTTACAGGTTGTAACAGACATGGTGCAACTTCCGTTTTCAAGTTACTTCTAATTTTCCATGCTACCTTTTAAGTCCCTATCATCTTCCAGTCCTTGATAAAGCAAACAGATCAAAGATATTGCTAGACATTTCAAGAGATTTTAAAATAGTTTATGAAAAACGTAAATACTCCCATTATCACTGTGATGAAAATAAAATATCAGTTATATCAATGATAGCTTTTGAGTGGCCAGGTGCCTCCCTTGAAATCTTTAGTGATATATAAAATACACTCAGGAGTTTCTCTCTAGAATCTCACTATTAACTTTCAGTGTCAAACCTTAATACACGTTAACATAGGTTCTGAACAACATCACAAATGACCAGCAGCCCTTCATGGTGGCCTAGAAAGCATCCACGTATTCATTTGTTGCTGTTAAGATTAGAAGAAAGAATCTACTACAAACTTTAGTGCAATTGGTGGTAAACAAGGAACACCAAGGTAACACCATGGAAAAACACTTGCCTACACCATGTGAAGTTCTGGCCCTGAAAGTCATCGCTTCAGCACTATGATGAACTTAATCTTTTAAACTATAAGACAAAGTGAATACTTCCTAACTGAAGCTCTTCATTTTGACATTTTATCCAGAGAAAGAAAGGTAGCTTAGATCAATGATAGATAATCATAACTGAAGGGGAAACTAAATTTAGATAAATATCACTTATACATGACAAGAACATGACCAAATCATATCTAGTTTTTCATTTAACATTGTTCTTTTACTCTGGCTAGATTTAGAGATATATAATTTAATATTGAAAGGGGTTACTATTAGTAAAATGGGGTAAAATTATTAGCTTATCATTAATATACATAAGAGAATCAATATTAAATAAATTTCAAAATGGCAAATATATTTTTAATTCTTTTTTTACTTTTTATGTTTTCAAAAGAGAGAAATTTATGCATCCAGACAACCTGGACTTCACTATGTGGTGAATGTGAACTTCTGGTTCTTCTGTCTTCACCTCCTGAAAGCTTGGATTAGAGGCATGTTCAGGAACACCCAGTTTTCATGCGATTCTGTGATGGAACCCACAGCTCTGTTCATGCAAGACAAATATTCTACCAATTAAGCCACAGCCCCACCTCACTTCTTTATATTTGAAAATTTTACATCTATGAAAGTGTCAGAAGTATGACACATTGAATACCTGGGTTTTAAAAAAATGAAAATAAAATTCATCTAACTCATATAAAAACATTCAAAAGTACATATATTAAAGGGATTTCATATGGTGTCTCAAACATGTATATACTCTACAGTGTTTAAATCCTGTTGAACATATCTTTCTCTTCAAGTGTTTGTTTTTTGAAAAACGAGTATTTATCAATTTTTTTAAGTTTTTCCTTTTTTTCCTATTCTCCACACCTCTCTCTCTCTCTCTCTCTCTCCTCTCTCTCTCTCTCTCTCTCTCTCTCTCTCTCTCTCTCTCTCTCTCTCTCTCTGAGAGAATTCTTCAGGTTTTACAAAATTTGATTCCAAAAATTTTATGACATATACAAAAGTTTTTTAAGCCAATATTTTCTCATAGATAAGCAATATATTGCAAGAAGATATGGAAAAAACATACCTTCTACAATAAAATAAAAAACGCAACAGCTTAGTCCATTTGGGGCTGCTATAACAAAATACTATAAACTAAGCAGCAAAAGAACAACAAAGCATATTTGTCATGGTGCTGAATTTGGGGAAGTCCAAGAGAAGACAAAAGCAGAGTCCACATGTGTTGAGACTTTTTGTTTTTGTTTTTGTTTTTTTTCCTGATCTAGGGATGGTGCCTTCTTACCATGTCTTCACATGGCCAAAGGGCAAAGCAGCTCCCTGGGGCTGGTTTTATGAGAATACTAATCCATTAATGAGAGGCCCATGCTCCTGACCTCATCACCTCCTCAGAGACTCCGCCCTCAAATACTATTGCCTTGAGGGTGGAAACATCAACATAGGAAGTTTAGAAATGCACAGCCCTCCTGACCACAGCAATTAATCACCTTATTGGCAACATATGTTGAACCTACAGGAAGAAAACTGTGGAAATGCACTGGAATATGTAAAAAGAGAAAGTATATTCCTAGAAAGGAGATATCAAATAATAAAGTTACCATTTTGACCAAATTCAGATCTGTACATGTTCAAAATTTAATTCCAATGGTACAATGGTACTATGATTTTTTAAAAAAACACTTAAGTTATTTGTAACATTAGAAAAATCAGATAAGAATCCAATCTATAGTTTTGAGAAGAAATAAAAGAAAATTGATCCCATATTTAGGTTCCCCAAGACATTTTTCATCACAAAACTAAGGTATGTGTCATGTAACATTTTTGGCAAATGCCAATAGTGAATGTTTTTAAATTCAACTATATTTTCACCATGATAATACAGCTGTTGCTAATATTTAGATATACAGTAAATACAGAAATTAGCACAAAGTTTCAGGCCATTGCATCACTGCAACTTGCTTGGTTGCAGGATGACATTATCCACAGAGTTTTGGATACTTTGTGTATAAAGTTGTAGACAGACTTTACTTTCCAGCCTGCCAGTTCCCAAATAACTGTCATTGAGACTTAATATGAATTATAAATGCTTGGCTAATAGCTCAGGCTTGTTACTAACTAGCTCTTACAACTTAAATTAATCCATTTCTATTAATCTTCATTCTGCCACATGGCATTACCTCTCTTTGATCTTGCACCTCCTGTTTCTTCTTCGTGTCTCCCTGGTGACTCCTCCGACTACACCCTTCTTGTTCCCAGTGTTCTTAGTCTGGTTCTCCCACCTAACCTTATCCTGCCCAACTATTGGCCAGTCAGCTTATAAAACCAATCACAGTGTAAAGGAATATTCTACATGAAAGTCATCTGACTGGTATTGTCATGTAAGGATCTAAAGAAAACCATTAAAAAGGCATAATGTTGTATGGAAGATAAAGAAAATGTCATTATGTTAAGTGCTGACAGCTATCAGAAGCACAAATAACCAGGCACTATCTGGAGACTACTGTATAGATAGCACTGCATGGAGAACCTGTTTTGTCAGAGAATAAGTTGAGCTAGGAACTCAAGTCAGCTAATATGTCACCTGGTTAAAAATAAATTGGAGCTTTAGTCCTCTGTCTCTTCTGAGTTTTGTTTTGTTTTGTTTTGTTTTTTTGTTTTTTTGTCTATTGTTTGTGTCAATTCTAGGAGTTTAACCCAGGGTCCCATGATTACTAAACATTGTCTACCACTGAGCAATATGCCAAGCCTCCTATCTCTTCCAGAGTTCCTTGTTTTCTTGCTTTTCTTCCCTGAGGCAGTCCAGGACAGAGACTGGCATGTCATTTATCATCTCCTGTACCAGTACCAAGGTAAAGCTTGGCATAAAAGGAGAGACAATGGGCTGGGTGGTGCATGCCCTTAATCCCAGCACTTGGGAGGCAGAGGCAGGTGGATCTCTGTGAGTTTGAGGCCAGACTGGTCTATAGATCTATTTCCAGAACAACCATGGCTAAAGGGAAACCCTATTTCAGAGAGAGAGAGAGAGAGAGAGAGAGAGAGAGAGAGAGAGAGAATAAAAAGAAAAAGTTCGAAGAGGGATCCTCAGAATAGAAAAGGAGAAAACTGAGACAGGGCAGAGAATAGGAGAAAAGGAGAGATATGAGGAGAATGAGAAAAAATTAATACAGATAAGAAACAGATGGGGGAATACAATGAGACAAGTAAAATACTTTTCTAGATAATAATAAGAAATGATAAATCTTAAGGTAACTGAAAGTGGTTTTCATGTGAAACAAATCATCAGAAAGTCTTATCTATTTTCTTCCAGTAATTTATACTTAATTCCTACTATATTTCCTTCTTCTATTTATCCTGATATCTATTTCTTTTGCACTCTGGGGTGGGTTCTCCATCAGTACATGAACGCTTTAAGTACAGCTCAGGCGCCATTGCTGTTAATGCACTCACAGGGTGCCTCGTCAGGAAGCCCAGGGCCACCTGTAACTCCCAGTTGCACTGCCCAACATTCCAAACTGCCTCAGTCCTGATACAGAAGGAGCCCACTCCCTGTCCCAGCCAAAATGTTTACTATACTATTTGAGTTCTTACTTTAAACTCTACAAGTTAATAAATAGACTGAACATCACGTTCAGAACTAAGAGAATAAATAGCATAGCTGTTACTTGCTACAGGCAATACGATTTGATCTAGTATATTTCCACTCACTTTATAAATTCTCATTCACAGTGCTGAATATAAATATCTCCTTGTCTACTAGGAACAGGTTTTTCTGAAGAGATGATATTTTTATCTATCTAAATCTGAATAACCAAAAAGGAATACATACACGTGCATGAGTGTAGGAACACATGCGCGTGCGCGCACGCGTACACACACACACACACACACACACACACACACACACACACACCAGATTAAAAATAAAACATCTCTGTTTTCATGAGCCACACTGACCACATCGTTTGCTTCTGTTGGCAAAGGTACAGAGCCTAATGTGTAAAAATAAAAAGCTCATGTTGCCCCTCAATGAGATTTTTAATAAAAAAAAAAAATACGTATACAGCATATTTGAGGAATGTTGTTTATTACAACTTGGTAAATATTTTTAAAGGCTTGTTTTGACAGAAGCTATGTTTCTCTTAAGAAAAGAGGTTTGTGGAGAGAGTGTAGCAGCCTAGCATATGCAAATCAGTAGCGTTTATGAACTGGAAAGGGAGAACCTGGCATGCAGCTGTGTAGCACATACTGTGAAAATATACAAGTCCCTACTAAAATTGCACATAGATGTCTCAGATCAAAGTCACTATTTTCTTAGATCATCCCTTCCTGGTCCATATATACTATTATATAAGAAAGAATTGTATAGAAGATACTAAGTACCCAGGAGCCAGAAATCAGAGAATAATTGATGTATGATACAAAAAGATCTATTTCATAATTTTAATAGGTACTTATCTTAATACAGTCAAACAGTATTTGGTATAGAGAACTGGCACCTATATAAAATAGATCAAAATCACATCTATTAGGTAAAGTATAGCAGTGTCAGCATTACCTGGAAACTGATTAGAATGCAAATCATTATGCTCCACCTAGATGTACTGAAGTGTAGACTCTGGGGATGGACTCCAGAAAGCGGTTGTTTGACAAGCCCTTCAGCTAATGCCAGGATTTATAATAATGTGGCAATTCCTCATAAACGCACACTTCTATTTACTGCCCAAGATGCTTACTTTCCATCTGTACCATTTACAATGCTAACACTTTTTCCCAGTGTCCTCTGGCAGGTAGCTGTAGAGACAAGAGTACAAGCTGAAAATCTGTCATAGAAACAGTTAGAGGCACTTGCAGTACTTGCAGGTGAAAATGTGTCATTCAGAGCTTCTCCTGCAAATCCTGAAAGCAGAAGAGAGAGCAAAACTAACAACAGGAACAGGGAGAGAAAGTGACAAGAGCAGAGGTTAGGGGGAGAGGCTGGGAAGAAAGAGAAAAGAGGGTATTCTATCTGTGATTTTACAATTACAGAATTTTTTACTAAGATTTGTATTTATTATTTTGTATTTAAAATGTCCTCCATGGACCTGTGTTTGAAAGCTTGCACCCTAGATAAATGGTGTGTTTTGGGGAAACTAAGCAGTCTTTGAGACACAGGGCACAGCTTGCAAGCATTGGCTGATGGAGGTGGGTCTTTGGGAACTGCACCCTAGCCTCGCTTCTGGCCCAGATCTCTGCCTTATGACTACAGAGATGTGAACACACCATGTTACGACCTCCCACAACCACAGCAAAGCTATTTCAGATATCATCTTATTCCCACTACAAGGGACTGAACTGTGAGCCAAATAAGTGTCTCATCCTTAAGTTGCTTCTGTTAGGTATTTTTCAAGAAAGGTAACTAGTGCAAATCATAACACAATCAAAGGAAAGAATGTATTCTATAAATATGCACAGTATGAGTGACCTATAAAAGTCTAGATTAAAAATAAGTCACAAACATCTCCATAAACCATGAATCTTGTTGAGAGAAAAAAAGAACTAAAATATAGCTAGGAGCATTTGCTTTTCTTACAGAGGACACAGGTTAGGTTCCCAGAACCCATATGTTGGTTCACAACCACCTGTGACTCCAGGTCTAGGGGATCCTACACTTCTGACCACCATGGGCTCCTGGATGCAAAAATATGCATACTACACATACATATACTCAGGCACATATATACACATAAAATAATGTAAATAAAATTTTAATAACTAAAATGAAATATAGTAGAATCCTATACATTTTAGAAATATATTTAGATCATAGGATGTGATATAAAAGGGGAGAAAATCTCAGCTTTGGCCCAGAAATTTCTTTTTGCAGTGGTCAACAGTGACTAAAGAGATTCATAACTGATCAAACTACAGAGGATAAATGACTATCCTATGTCCAGCTGTAAATAGGACATCTACAGCTCTCACGAGGTTTCTGAACCATCAGAGAAGAAGGGTTAGAAAAACTGTAAGAGCCAGAAGTGGAGTGATGTGGAATGCTGACTTCCAGTCAGAATATGGCTGGTGCACACTTAACCCACAGCAGCTGTGATTGCCTGTACAACATCTACACAAGATGGGCCACATCAAAACCCACTCGTGAAAAGCAGGGAGCTAATGGGGTTCCACCCTTCCCTGAGTATTTATTTGTAGGAATGGTTGATGGGAGGAGAGAGACTTTCTTCAGTGGTGTAGCCACTGGTATGGTGTCCTTTTCCTGTAAACAACCCTAAAGAAAGCATTGGGTTACAAAAAAGTAAGACATGAAAAGTAGAAGGGGACTAGTTGGCAAGAAGAGGATTGACAAGAGAAGATGACAAGAGGGTAAGAGATTGAAGGGTGAACATGACCAAAATATACTATGTACATGTATGAAAATGCCATACTCAAACCTGTTATTATCTAAATTTAATATGTGCTAACAAAAATGTTTAACAGAGCAGCAAAGCAAGACAGTAATGAACAGAAGGCTTGGGGTGATGCTTATGTTAAAACCAGGAAGAGCCGTCATTGAGGAGAGTCACACAGCCAGTTGGAAGTTACCAGGGAGACTTCAGCTTCGCATTGAGTGGTAAGTCTGTGACTGCCTAGCTCATCATATTAATTATGGATTAATTAATTAATTGCAAAGGCCTTGAGTGGAATAATGACCAAGAATTGTGTGTCCAATTTTACATACTTGATATCCATTAATAAATTATAGAGATTATAACAATGAAATCAAAGAATGTTCACTTGCAAAGCTATCATCACACTCAATCCAATAAAAAAGAATTTGTCATTAAAATTAAGGGGTTAATATAACAGAAAGTCTCCCTGTACAGAAATGAGTTATATAGTCTTTCTTGACAAGTTGTTTATATTTAACAAAGAAAAATTAATAAGTGTCAGGCATAGGCAATTATGACATTATTTTGGTACCATCTTGGTCCCTCTCACTGTTTCTCCATTCCTAAATTTTCAGGATGGTCATCTGTAAGGAGCAGAAATAGAGGACTACCTCCCTTAGTAACCCTATGTATAACTTTGTTCAGTCTAACCATTGCTGTCAAACCTGACCTAGACTGTGTCATATTGCCCAAGGCCTTTCTTCTGCTGCATAACAATGAGTAACAATTATTCAAATAGACTAATTAATCCCGGCTAATGAGCTAGCGGTTAAGTCCCCTGGATCAGGCTTAACCTGGTTGAAATGTGTAGCTTCTTGAAAAGCCCTTAAGATTACATGAATGCTTAGACCTGAGAACTCAGTGGTGGTGTGCAGTAAGTGGGAGACACTTCAGAGTTTTTCTTCAAAGTGCATCACTTGATGATCACTTCATCTTACTCACATACAGGATGGTCCCAGTTGTGACTTTTATATAAAGTAAACATATATTTTTTTATTTCTTTTACGGTGTATTTTATTTTTAATTCTGTGTAGGAGTAGATGGATGTATAAATGTGACACAAGAAACCAGAAGAGGTGGTCAGACCCCCTGAATCAGGAGCAACAGAAAGCAGCAAGCACTTCTAGCCACTGAGACATCTCTCAGCTTGCTATACAGAAAATTTTAAAGTAGGGATATGTGAAGTAATGGCAATTGCAGTGATTGATCCTAGAAACATGTACCTTAATATCCCTAACCCCTCAAATCCTAGTAAATAATGTATGCTAGTGGGACCTAGAATAGTGTCCCATGCTCCCTGTTATTTAAGGCTTCGTAAAGATTCTAGCTCTCAACCCTTATCCAAATGCTTACAAATTTTCTTTAAATCCTTTTTATTTAAACATCATTGCCATGTATATGTCAATTAGGCTTCATCTTCTTTTTACTCAGCGCAATGAAATAAAAACTGGGTTCTGGTAAACTAGAGATAAAGAGTACAAAGATGCGCTATCTATAAAAATATTTAATTATATTCACTTTCAAAGAAATAACATCTATTAAAGAACATAATTTTTACATCCTTAGCGGTCTTGACTCAAATATCTTTAGACATTTAAAACTATAAGAGTCTCTTTCTCCATTACTCATGAGCAAGAATTCCTTCAAGGTAGGTAATGATTTTTTTTTCCCTCAACAATACAAGCAAAACACTAAAATGGATTTAGCTCAAGGCTTTAAGATCACATGTTCATATCCCTGAGAAAACTTTGCACAACCTAAGAATATATGTATAATAAAAATTACTAAGCTATGGAACCAAAGCTTGATGTAGAAGGGCCATGCTTCACTTCTATTAAAGGGAAAAGAAAGTGTGATCAGATATTTGCCAGCACAGAATCAAACAAGGTATCAATAAAAAGTCCATGGGAGTCTTCAGAACCTTATTCAAAGAGCATCCTATGGAAGAGCACCTCCTCCACCTCAAGTTGGCGTGCACATCTGTTATATGTGGTCCATACTACGAGTATAAGGAGATGGAAATTATACACATAAAAGGATAACACCATGAGAAATCACAATTCTCCAGCCTAAGCATGTGCAACATTTGAAGACACCTTAATCTTGGCATTTTTGCTGAGAACACTATCAAAGGTAACTGGACAGTTTACTGTTGATATGCTCTCAGAGGATATAATTCACAAGTGACACAGATGAAATTTTTCCAGATGTTCAAGAGTTAGGCTTTTTATCATACACTGTTCAAAATCTGACCAGCCTTGGCCTACTTTCACATCCCAGCAGCAAACTACTTCAGCATACCAAAGCCTATATCAGCTATGTGTGACTGTATAACAATATAGCTTAGAATAAAACTGTCTTGCTGTACCACACCACTGGTTCTGTGCCAGGCTCGGTTCACCTCTGTGTCTCGGTTCAAATTGTCCCATGAAATTGTAATCAGTACAGCATCAGAGACTGAATCTCAAAGCTAAACTAGGGGGAAAACCTGCTTCCAACTCTACTCCTGGCCTGCTGTGTGTCTAAGGTCCCCCCTGGCCATTTCCAGATGTGTCAGTTCATTGTCCCATTGAACTGTCCAATGGGCTGCTCACAACCACAGTGCTGCCTTCAGAGTAAGTATCAGAATGAGAGAGAGCCAGAAATCATGTCCTCTTTGTAGCCTGATATTGGAAGTGGGAGCTCATTTGTTTTGCTGTATTCTAGCCATTAGAATGAAGCCTTGAGTTTCAACCCCAGGCAATGTGAGTGGGGGATGAGTTACAGTGGGGTATGAGGCTTAGAATCCTAAGGAGCCATGTGTGAGCCAGTGCCCAGGAGTTTCAGACAATTCCCAGATGTACAGTACTGAATTTCAAGTTTATCTATGGCTAGCTTGATAATTACACAGACATTTCATCTAGAAAAAAACAAGCATAATGAGAAATCTATATCTAGAATGTAAGAAAAGATTCATGTGAACAAATGGTTTTTAAACAATTATCCTAAAAACAGCATAGTTGGCCACATGTGAGCAGAGGTCTCATTACACAAAGAAGCAAATTCAGAAAACGGGCAAAAAGAATCATATTGAAAACTCATCTTTTTGTTGATTACCACATTTTCTTCCTATTTCTTATCTTTTGTGCTATGAGCTATTAATCATTTATACTCATCTAGAAGAGATTTCTTCATTTTGACAAGCTTACTAACCTCACAACCCACATTTGTTGAGGAATTATGTGAAGGAGAATGACGGGAGAGAAAGGTAGGGAGAAGAAGACCCATGATGGGGGAGTGTGGGAGGGAGAAAACAAGGCAGGGAAAGGTTTCCATATACCCTTATCTCTGCTTGTTAAAGACAGCACAGGGCGATGAGAACTTATCAGACACAGGCTCTAAAGTCTTCCATGGCAAACAGTTACTGGGGGTTGAATGAAATTGAGCTTCAATTCACGTGTGTGTGTGTGTGTGTGTGTGTGTGTGTGTGTGTGTGTGTGTGTGTGTGTGTGTGTGTGTGAATAAATAAGGGGACTGTTGATAATCTGCATAGGAGTCCATGAGAACTAAAAACAGAGCAAATAAATAATAGGACAGGCCAGTATACAGAAGGGAAATGGGTCCCAGACAAAGGCAAAGGAGAATTTCTTAGGGCTTGGAATGGTCTATGCTTCTACCACCTTGAAGAGTGGCTGAGGGTCTTATATGCATTCCTTTTATATCTTAGATGTACAAGAAAGAACTACATATTCAAATAAAGAATTAGACACAGGCCAGTCTTTGCATTCCTTCGGACATCTTGGAAGATGAGGCATATAGACAATGGCTGTTTCATTTTTGGTTTACTTTTACTTATTTTTATATCTATGAACGTTTTGTCTGAATGTATGGATTGCAACAAGTGCATGACTGGGTGCCCATGATGTCCACAGACTGAATCAGACCCCCTGAATTATAGTTATGGATGGTTGGAGCTGCCAGGTGGGTAGTAGGACCTCACACAGGTCCTCTGCAAGAGCAATATGTGTTCTTAACCACTCCATGCCCCTAGGTTTCACTTTTAATGATGATCCTAATCAACCCTTAAATGCATGGAAAAGACCATTTTAAAAAATGTTTGTGGTATAGAGGGATACTCCCTGAGCCTAGACACACGGGGGTGGGCCTAGGCCCTATCCCAAAGGATATGACAGACTCCTAAGACCCCCTATGGAAGGCCTCACCCTCCCTGGGGAGCAGAAAGGGTATGGGATAGGTAGAGTATTAGTTGGGGGAGGAGGGGAGGAGGGGAGGGAGAGGGAACCAGAATTGACATGTAAAACAATCTTGTTTCTAATTCAAATTAAAAAAATTTTTTTAAATGTTTGTGGTAATACTATGAAGTATTTGGTTTGACTACCTAGATAGTTTCCTGGATACCACATTTTCTTCCTTTTGTTCATCTTTTGTACTTTGAGCTATTAACTGGTTATGCTAATCTTAGAACAGATTTATTCATTTTGATAAATTTAAAGGACCTGAAAGTTATGTGATAGGGCCCGGCATTGGTGGCACACGCCTTTAATTCCAGCACTCAGGAGGTAGAGGCAGGTGGATCTCTGTGAGTTGAAGGCCAGCTTGGTCTACAGAGCAAGTTCCAGGACAGACTCCAAAGCAATACAGAGAAACCCTGTCTTGAAAAATCAAAAAAAAAAAAAAAGTTATATGATAGTCACTGTCTACAGCAGCAGATTTTAACCTGGGGTTTGCAACCTCTTTGGAGTGTGAATAACCCTTTCACAGGAGTTGCCTAAGACCATCAGAAAACACAGATATTTAAATTATGATTCATAACAGTAGCAAAATTACAGTTATGAAGTAGTAGCAAAAGTAATGTTTCAGGGTCACCACAACATGAAGAACCGTATTAAAGGGGTGAAGCATTAGGAAGATTGAGAACCATTGATTTATAGCATCTTATATTGTTTCTAGCAATCAGTATCAAACTTACTTTTTTAAGATTTGTTATTAATTTATTTATGTGTGTATCTGTGTATCAGTGTGTACCACGTTTAGGCAGGATCTTACAGAGACTAGAAGAGGGTGTTGGAATCAGAAGAGCTGGAATTATGAGTGGTTTTGAGCTGCCCAGTGGGAGTGCTGGGAGCTGTAGTCAGGTCCTCTGCAAAGGGCGGTGCTGCATGTGTGCTTAAACACTAAACCATCTCTCTACTCCCCAAACCTATGTGTTTCAAGAAAAAAACAAATATTAATTTTTCAGGGGCAAGCGCACATCCATGCCATGCTGAACTGTCTGATTTCCTGTGTATTCTGTCATCACAACTTTGTTATACATAGTTAAAGACATGGTCTCAGGATATTCCTAATACATTTATGCTGCCCTGCCTTCTTGTAATCAAATTACTTTAAACCACCTTACAGGTTGAATATGTATTCATCCAATAAGTATTTATTGAGTTCTGGCCTGTTATATGCTCAGAATGTCAGGTCCTAGAGCTGCCAAAGATAAATTGGGCAGCAGCCATGTCTTTAAATTCGGACCATTTTTCACAGTAGGGAAAAAGAATTTTTTGCTTGAAAGTCATTCTTCACTATCAATCTCAATGAAGTTGTGCCATGGGCCAAAGTGGCTGATATTTCCAAAAACCCTGGAACATACACTTTGAGAACATTCACTTACTATCCTGTATAGAAGTTCATGGATAATGGTATTATTGCTAATCTTTGATATATCAATGTACCTTTTTTTCTGGTTGGACCATTTTGAAAATTATTTCCCATGTCCCTTACAATCCCTTTGGTGTGATTGTGTAGACCAGTTGGCCAAATCAGGCAGCATCCCTAATATTAGATTTCCAACTACAATGGTTTTAATCACTGTCAACTTGGCAGGATTTGGAATCACCTAGGAGACACACCTCAGGGCATATCTGTGACAGTGTTTGCAGAGGTTTAAGTAGGGAAGAAAGAGCTCCCCTGAATGTGATCAGCACCATTCCATGGCTTGGTGTTCAAGACTAAATAAAAAGTGGCAAAGGTGGGGCTGGAGAGATGGCTCAGAGGTTAAGAGCACTGGCTGCTCTTCCAGAGGTTATGAGTTCAATTCCCAGCAACCACATGATGGCTCACAACCATCCATAATGAAATCTGGTGCCCTCTTCCCTCTTCTGAGATGCAGGCAAATGTGCAAGTAGAATATTGTATACATAATAAATAAATAAAATCTTTAAAAAAAAAGTGGGAAAGGTAACTGAGTCCCAGAATTCAACTTTCTCTACTACCTGATTGTGAATGTGATATAACCAGCTGCCTTGTGCTATTTTCAGGCCTACCCCACAACAATAGAATCTACACTCAAAACAGGAACCCAAACAAACCCTTCCTTAAGTTTCTTTTGTCAGATATTTTGCCACAGTAATGAGAAAACTAACACACCAATCATGCCATCAAATGTGTCAGAGAACTTCTGACTTCTTCAGAAACTCTGCAGCCACAGCCACATTTTCTCATCATGTATATGACGGGAGTTGCTATGCAGACTATGCACTATTTCCTATGTTTTCTTCCATCAGTTTGAATGAAAGTCTACCAGATAAGTCCTTAACAGTTCCCCCATATCACTCTTATATCCTGCAGTAAACCTACAACAAAGAGGAACTATAGCTTTCTTGCATTTCAATTCTGAAAAATGGAATACTCATGTTTTTCCACACTTAATTCTATCTTCTCCTGATGTATCTTGTTTTTTCCATGCACATATTGACTCTCTTATTTTGGCTCCTGTGTAATCCTAGAGGTGGGACAATCAGAACCAATGTTGCAGCTGGCCTCTGAGTTTTGTTTAGTTATTCTTCACCAAGTTGGCATGCTTCTAATAATTCCCATCTCCCACAGAGATGCTATTGAAAGAGTTGATGGAACCAGACAATGTCTATGGCCATCTTACACAGGGTTTGTTCTATGAAATTAAAATTCTATTAGGTGTTAATGTTTTACTCAGGTAAGAAGACATTCAAAAATACTTGTTGCTAATAGAACATTTAGTTAGTGAATATGCATTATGAATGCATGCTTGTTCAAAAGCATTTAACAAAGACTTTCTTGGTGAACTGATGGTACTAAGAGGATTATTCTTTTGAAAGTGTCAAGGATACATGACCTTATACATTATAAGTACATGATGAGTTTCATGGTATTTCATTGACAAAATAGAACCACAGTAATCTACATTACCTGAATGTTTGGACCAACGATTTGGAAGATGTAAATGCCATGAAAATTAATTTTTTTCTTTGACATGAAAATAGAAGCTGACCAATGTTGAGAACTATTTTCAGAATTATGTTGAAGAGAAATTTTTGTGAATGCAACTTTCTACTTTTTAGTTAAATATCTTTGCAATCATTGTAACTGTAATGCATTTACATAAAACATGTTAGCAGACACACTTCCAAAGTTTTAAATCCTCCCAGTGGATCCTAAACTCAGCCCTACAAATTGTCATTCTCAATTTAAAACAATACCAGGAACAACTGTCTCTTAGGATAGTGCCTAAGCATTCAACAATCTTCTTCGGTCCAAAATGTTTTGATAACACTACTTCACATGATTCTACTGTGGTGAAGAAAAGAACATTGCCACTTAATTTAAAAATATGAATAAACCTCATACATAAACAGATCTCTAATTTTAGTCAGAACCATGATAGTAAAGGAGGAAATTTCAAGGTCATGAAATGCTGAAGGCCAGAAGGAAAGCTGGTCTCTTCAGTATCTTCTCCTTCAGTATTCAATTAAAAATCTTTCGGTGAGTGTGGTACAGTGTTTAGCTGCAGGTGCCTGTTTATGCTTCAAACAGCTACTGGATGAAGGCTCTAGGAATGATAAGGTAGACATCAGTCTCATTATAGGGGAAGGGCATCAATGGCATCTTCTCCACCACTGCTTGGATTCTTAGTTGGGGTCATCCCTGTGGATCCCCTAACATTTCCCCTGTGCCAGACCTCTCTCCATACCTGTACTGTCTCCCTTTATCAAGGCATCTCCTTTCTTGCTCTCCTCTATTCCTCCTCTGTCTCAGTCCTCTTGTTTTCCTCCCTCTCCCCTTCTCCCTTTCTCACCTCCTTCCTCTCTACCCCCCATGCCCCTACTTTGTTCAGGGGTTCTTGGCCCTCTCCCCTTCTTCGAGGGACTATGCAATCTTCTCTTGGGGTCCTCCTTGTTTCCTAGCTCCTCTGGCAGTGGCGATTATAGACTGGTAATCCTTTGCTCTATGTCTAAAACTCAAAAATGAGTGAGTACATACTATGTTTATCTTTTTTGTGATTGGGTTACCTTGCTCAGGATGGTTTCTTCTAGTTCCATCCATTTTCCTGCGAATTACAAGATTCCATTTTTTTTCTTCTGAGTAGTACTCCATTGTGTAAATGTACCACAATTTCTCTATCCATTCTTCAGCTGAAGGGCTTCCAGGTTCTGGCTATTACAAATAATGCTGCTATGAACATTATTAAACATATGTCCTTATTGTATGAATGTGCATTCTTTGGGTATATGCCCAAGAGAGGAATTGCTGGATCTTGAGGTAGACTGATTCCCATTTTCCTGAAAAACCACCATGCTGATTTCCAAAGTAATTGTACAAGTTTGCACTCCCACCAGCAATGGAGGAGTGTTACCCTTTCTTCACATCCTCTCCAACACAGATTGTCATTAGTGTTATTGATTTTAGCCATTCTGATAGAAGTAAGATGGTATCTCAGAGTGGTTTTTAGCTGAATTTCCCCGATGGCTAAGGAAGTTGAGCACTTTCTCAATTGTCTTTCAGCGATTTTAGACTCCTCTGTTGAGAATTCTCTATTTAGTTCTGCAATCCAGTTTTTAATTGCATTGTTTGGTATTTTGGTGGCTAGCTTCTTGAGTTCATTGTATATTTTGGTGATTAGTGGAGAGGGAGGAGGGATGAGCAAAGGAATCCAGACAGTGCTGCAGAAACCCGCAGAAACAGTTGACCTGGCCTAGTGAAAGTATGGAGACCCTAGTTATAAAGCTGGGGAAACAGCATTGGACCAAACCAAGCCCTCTGAAAGTGGGTGCCAGCTAGGAGGCCAAGACAGTCTATGGGACCTCTAACAATGGAGCCAGTCTTTAACCCTAGAGCACAAATGGACTTTGGAAGCCCATTCCCTATGGAGGGATACTATTGCAGCCCAGATACAGCAAGGAGGGCCTAGGCCCTCCCCCAGACGATATGACAGACTTTAAAGGTCCCTGGTGGAGGGCCTCACTATCCCCGGGGAGGAGATGGGGGATGGATTGGGGGTTTGGTGGGGAACATGGGTGGATAGGAGGGTGATGGAATGGGGGGATAGATATGTAAATATGAGTAGTAATTAAAGAATTTAAATAAAAAAATCTTTCCTGTTTGTTTCACTGAGGAGACTGCTTTCTGGAAAGAAACCAACTCAGAAAGTAGTTCAAAGGTTAGTTACAAGATAAACTAATAGCTATGCTAAGCTATTACTTTGTAGAGCCAATAAAAAAGAAGAAATAAACTATATTATTTCCACAATCTGTACAGCCAGCCAACAATGCCAAATCAATAATAAAACATTTTTATTTAAACTTCCCCCTCCTTCACTCTTTCTGCTTGTGAAATTTTATCCCAGTAGGGAAACCTCCTTAGGATATAGCATAAATATAAAAAAAAAAATAGTGAGAGTAGACAATGTAATAAATGTTTTATTTTCATTTGTTAATAGATGGTGGAGTTCAGCTCACTTGTGGTCTGACCTTATTCTACCCCATGGACAATGTTTCTTAAATACAGCTTTCATATAAGGCCAGCCATTTTCAACTTCTGCACTCAACCCAGCTATACTTAGACACACATACACAAACAAACAGTGATTGCACTGTAGCTTTAGTTCAAAGAATTTTATACCACAATTCAAGTCCAGTTCTTGAGGCATCATAATAACACAAATAAAGGCCTGATAAAATTCATGATCCAATATATGTAGTCCCTAGACTAGGACATCAGATAAAAACTTTTAAGATTTTCTTTGAAATATTTATGCCAATAGCAACTGCTAATAATAAACAATAAACACATCTGATCTTAACTGCAATGCTTTTCACCTAGGTTACACATTGAGATTGCCCATAAACATGAAGATTTGATAGGTTTGGAGTGTGGGCCAAAAAGCTGTCATTTTTGAAGTTCCACAGGTGTTTCTGATAAAATTTTAAGGTTGAAAACCATCAGTCTATTAAACCCTTACTGTGTGCTGAGCCCTGTGCTAAGTGATTTACACTCATTATCGCCTTAGATCCTCATTACTGTGTTGGCCAAGTTTTATTATCTCACAGATGAGGAAACTAACACAGAGGGAAATTGAGTGACTTTCTCAAAGTCTCCCCAGAGCTGGAATTTAAAGCTAGATTTCAAATATGTGTGAGAGGACAGGTACACATAATTCTAGATCTCATCATATACAGTCATGTCCTCAAATTAATAAAAACTATGGATAAGATGATGTGAGTTCAAGAGAATTCAAACCAAATCAGCAAATGGTGTTTCCAAATGGCCTCTGGTGCTGGCTTCTGTGACCCACCTCGACCTTCTTCCATCCAACAGCACAGCAATCATTTCCAATGGAAAACGGATTTAGGTACCCAGACCCTGAGCTCTGAACTCCATGGGTCATGTCTGGTTTTGCTGTCCCCTGTGGATCACAATTACCATGATGTCTTCCAGGACCTGATGAAGGATTCACAGATATCTGTTTAAAAAGGGTACACTGTTCCCTTCTCTGTCTCTACTGTTCCCATATTGTTGTCTGCTGGTTCCCTGAATGTATGTTCCTCTTCTGGCTCTAACCCTTCTCTGTACTGCCAGTAAAACCTCTGCTACCAGGCTCCCAGGTTCTGAATAAGCTTGGTTCTTGGATCCCAGACTGAACCAAACACTTTCTGATCTCACCTCTGGAAGACTAATTAGTCTCTGAGCAGCTCTCTCAACCAGGTGGTGTCCTGGGCCAGGAAGGCCCAGCACTTTGTTTCTTCTACATGACCTTTCAGACCACAGTACTAGGCTGTACTTCAGTGCTTGTCATCAGTGTGTATCATGCTAATATAATGCGTACACTGCATGTTTTCATGTCCCTTCCAGAAAAGGGAAGAGAGAATACAAAAAGGTATTTATTTGCATGGCTCTGAGGACTAAGCAAGGAGGGGGGAGGGGTGCTGTCATATCACAGAGTCCTTATGTCTAGTTTAAATACAGCCACCTAGACAACCTAAAATGGTGTTGTGAGGATATCAAATGTGAACCCAAAGTTCATGAGGCACAGTAGAGAGTTAACAGTCTGTGACTGCTCACCTTTCAAGGGAAACAAAAGCTTACCCTCTGTATTTGGAATGGGAGACACCTGAACAAAAGTCTCACCATTAATATGTAAATTCTGGATACTTTAGGTCAAAGCAACCACTTAACAGGAGCAAGATATGTGAAAGTTAGGAATTGCTGATTGAAGAGGGATTTTGATAAGGATGGACAGTATTGGTGTGGTGCCTCAACAAAGACCTCTGCTTCTTGCCTGTGATTGTGTGGTAATCTTACCCAGCTAGTGTTTTCTTAATGTCCTGGGGAGCCTGATCATTGTAAATTACCTGTGACATCTCATTAATCCTCTTTTTCCTCACAAACGCATAATTAATGGTAACATTGACAATAATACACAAATTAGCTAAGTGACGCTTTATGGTGTTGGTTTTGATTAACGTCAGGAACCCAAAAATGACATTAATGTAATGCAGATCCCAAAAGGCAGTATGCACTTTGACCCCAGACATACATTTCGTTTGCACCATCACCAAGATTAATCCTCCCTCTGGATGAAGACGAGACAAAACTCTGGCCACTGGCAGTGTGTGCCAGGCTGTCGGAAAACAAACCGCCTCAACTGCATTTATTTAAGAAGGAAATCTTAACGCATAGAAAACAACAGCAGAGTGTCATTTCCCATTGTCTAGTTAGGACAAAGATAAATGAGCCACTGTCAGCCTGAGATCAACTGCTTCTCTACTAACTTCTATTATTTGCTTATTTGTGGACCAGTGTTTAATTAAAAATATACCTAGATATGTGGACCGCATGAAGAACTGATTGAAACTACTTCTATTTCCACTATAAATGAGGTGTTCGGTTTGTGTTTTGTCTTCTTTTTTTTTTTTTTAATGAAAACTGAGTTGTATATGCATTTCAACCAGCAGGATCTCTCCAGGATAAATTCTTATTAACCACAAGAGGGTGAAAAAAAAAAATCAATGACTGAGGAAATATCCTTTGTCTCTGACTTGAGCAGTAAAGAGAAAATGCAAGAAGGAATCAGGACAAAGTGAAGTTTTCCTTGGAAGGGAGGCATCTTTGCAGATGGCGAGGAAGGTGATTCTAACTCAAAACCACTTTTTCCAGGTTACAGAGGCAAGAAACACACACTTTCAGTCAGTCAGAGAAGGAAGGACCCTGTTGCAGCAGCATCAATTTCTAAGTTCAGGTTTAGGCATAAGATGTTATTATAATCCTGCTTCGTTAGTTGAGATTTTCTCAAATCCTAGTTGAGTGCTCAATCTTTCTAACACCCTAAAAAGGTGGCATATGCTAATTTGTTTAAGATGAAACTCCCTCTTTTCTTCATAACAATTATTTATAGCTGAAAACCCCTAATGGTATATATAGTTTTTTAAAATAATGTAATAGTTCCATTCTTGATTAATTTGACATCTATTCATTTAGGCTATTTTTCAAAGTGTTGCCACTAAACCTCAGCCCTGGCTAATGATCATATTCCGTTTCAATAATGGAGTAGGAAGAAAAGCCATATTTCCGTGCTTTGTTCTATTATTCACATAAATAACTACCATTTGGAGAATGCTTTATGGATAAAAATATATAACACATAAAGCAATGTTTAAAAATCTGAACTAAATCTACCAGGACTGGAAAGATCACCAAAATTACAAAACGTATATCATGTTGCTTTTTTAAATATATTTATAAAAATAAAATAAGAATATCCTAAAAGAACATTGCTATGGGCATGCACTTTCAATTATAATACCCCAAATTCCCTCCTGCTCCCCAAATAAGGAAACAGACTACTTTACAATTGTTTTTCCTTGCAGTTTAATTTTGAAAAATCTCTCAACTGTCCCTGCTTGTAACACATTTGCCTCATGGCTAGATTTAATCTCATTTCTTTCCTTTTGTTCTTTCATATTTTTTGGTTAAAGTTACAAGGAGAAAAAGCATCTATTTGCAGAGGATTTTCCATGTTTTCTCATCTAAATACTAGTTTTAAATGGAGAGCAATTCATTTCTTTTACATCAACATATTAAGTGCAGCCACACCGACTTGTGGCAACACACAAACCCCACAGTAAAGCAAACAGGAATTGAAAAGCGGGGGAGGGTGTCTGTCCCACGTCATAGTTTCACTCTTCCTAACTAAACCATAATTGAGATTATAACAATAAATTATTTTTATGATTTGGGGAGGAATAGGTATGGGTTGAGTTTTCAAAGATATTTGGGCTTAATTCATGTTAATAAGATCAAATATAACCAAGGACTAGAAGAAATTAAAATTGGCCCTATATTAAATAGAACCCCAAATCAGGTACTCACGACCAAACTAACTAGTAAATGATAAATACACTAGAAATATTTCATTTCTTTATACTGCAAAACCAAATAGGATGATTGAAAACTGAAAATACAAAAGAGAAAGAAATTTAAACAAACGACCCTAACAATCTTTTAATCAGAGTTATTGTTTACAGCAAGGCTTTAAGGTCGTCGTAGGAACATGTTTAACTCGTTAAAAACACTCATCCTGCTATAAAACTACTTTCTTCAGCCATTTGATTCATCTACAGCTGAAAACACCCAAATGCCTTCATTGACATTTCTCCAGCAGTCACAGTGGCTCTTAGTCTGAATGTATCATTTTCTCTTTCCATCTTCAGTTCTCAGAGAGCAATCTGTGAAGCAATAATTTTACACAAATCTCTTTTCAGGTTTAAATGCAATACACTAACTTTTAAGATCCCTGAGGTGTGGCAAATAAAGAGGCCGCTTGTGGGAAAGTGTGTTTTCCTAAGAGTTTAATCGGACATTTCCACACCACAACATTATGTAGACATGTTTTTTTGTTGTTGTTGTTTTTGTTTTTTACTTTGAAAACATAATCTTATCAGGGAGTAGCTGGTGTAAAATTCCTGTCTGCTTTCTTACCTTTGAATCTGAGCTCTGTTTATAAGGCTCCATGAACTATGTCTACAGTGAAGGCATTTCCTTACGGTGGAGTTTTACATGAGCACAATTAATATGAAAGCACGTAACACTTGGCTCAGGATGTCAATTTAGTTCCCCGGACAGTCTAACCTTATCAAAGTGTCCCCCTCCCATTGGAGAAAAAGACATGACAGCATGGTTAAGGCTGCGTCTGACTTTGTCTTTCTGGTTATTTTCCTCTTGCCGAAATAATCTTTTCAAAATAAACAAAGGAGATGGATTCATCGTTCCTTATTTATGTACACAAGGGATGGTAGGACTCCCTATGATGGAAACACACTTCTCTTCCCGTATGGAAAAGCTAAAGAAACTTGGTGTGGCCAAAATGCAAACATTTCATCCTCCTGACTGTATTTTAAAATGCAACTGTGGTTTTTCCATAAATCTGTGTGGTGACATATTTCATAACATTACATAAGATCTTCCATGCTTTTTTTTTTTTAATTCATGCAAGAGTGGTTTGCAAAAAGTCTCAGTGTTACACTGTGCTTTTTCAGCAAGTTACTTTCCATTGGATGTGAATCTACAAATTGTGGGGAAATAATTGTTACTTAATCATAACAGACAGACTTACCTGTTGCTCTCCATCAAAAAGCATGGTTTATTTCAGTTATTAAAACATACCACCAACACGTGAAATTTGGGGAGTGGTTGTACACAGACCCTCCGAATCTGCCCTTGGGTTCTGGACTTCGTTGTTTTAGACAAATGGAAATAAAGCCTCATGACTTAGACTCCAAAAGAACATTCTTATACATACCTCAACCTTGGTTTTTTGGGTAACTGCCCTGTGGAGACTGTCTTCATTAAAGATCTTAATAAGTGTTCTGCCTGTATTTTTCTACTAGGAATGTCAAATAAGGTTTAAAAGCGAATGTAAACTGCAATGCAGTGACACACACTAAAAATAGCCCTATAAATCTGTTCATTCTGTTTAGATAGTCTCCGGAGTTGTAAAAAGTAGAGCTGCTCAGCTTTATTGTTGTTTTGGAAAAACTAATCCTGTAGAGAATAGACCACTGATGATGCTGTATTACTTTTCAAAAGATTTATTAAGACTGTCCCTAGACCCATTCTTTTAAAAGAAACTTTATCCTGTATTTTCCCATAAATCTACTCAAAAATCAACTCAATGGAATTTACGATGGCAAAAAAAATCCATTTATTTATTAGAATTAAGATTTTCAAGGTCATTTTTATCTAACATGAATATTAAATTCATTAAAATTCCAAATGGCATCCTCACCCCCAGCAATCAGTCAAAAATATGTTTTGTTTCCTACGTTCCCTGTTACAGTCACAGTATTTACACCTAACCTACCGTGAGTATTTAAAAATAACTCCAGGAGAAAAGTTTTTAGAACATTTACAATCTGAATAGACAACAACAACAACAAAAATAAACAAACATCAGACATTTCTCTGTGAAGAATGGCTACTGTAAATTACGATGTTTGGTGAAAGGTGTATTTTTAGGAGAG
Organism: Cricetulus griseus; assembly: GCF_003668045.3. Classification (NCBI taxonomy): domain Eukaryota; kingdom Metazoa; phylum Chordata; class Mammalia; order Rodentia; family Cricetidae; genus Cricetulus; species Cricetulus griseus. The sequence continues at coordinate 62,984,051 of NC_048599.1, read as the reverse complement.
CGTGTAATTTGAATTGGAGAGGTTGGGTGGTGGGTCAGGATTGAAGGGGGAAAGCGTGAGCCCCACAGAGGCTTAGGAGAGAGTTGATCTTTTCTCTTGAGAAGAAGTGAGGAGGTATAAACCCTTCCTTCCCCCTTCCTCATGGTAGGCACAGGATTCTAAGGACTGGCCGGGTGACTTAGCACTTAGGCCAAGATTGATTGCAACCCAGAGCTTTGTCTTTAATGCCTTATCCCAGTGGAGGCATGTATAAACAGACAAAATGACTAAATTGGGCAGCAATCTGACCTTTCAGAAGAGAGGCAGTTTAAAAACTGCATCAACTTTTCTTTGAAGAAACAAGCTTCACGTCATTGAAGGGAGCCTTACAGCTTAGCTCATTTGCTTCCACATGGCCAAACTGTACACTTGAATTACCAAGAAATAGGAGTCCCTGGGCTTTGAGCCTCCTTCACCCTGCCCCCACTCCCAAACCTCTTCCCCTTGAGTTCAGAAAGAAAATAGTGTTACTAGTCAAGTGATCACTGTCAAAACCACGGCAAGTGCCAAACAAGGCAGAGCCAAGCAATCATTAGTTCAGCGTGCAGCTCGAATTTCTCTAATGTTCAATTAATGGGCTAGATTTCATCCGAGCTGGTTTTTTTTCTTTCTTTCTTTTTCCTTTTTTTTTCTTTTCTTGTAAAGTCTTGTTAATGCTTTCAACCATCTTTTAAAGGCATAGTACAAGCCAGTTTTATAGTATTTTATCAGTTAATATTAAAAATTTTAAACCAAACTATGGTTTCTGAAAAACTTACATATCCAGTTTGAAATGACTAATTTCAACAAACTAAAAGGGTATGCTGAGAAATGTTCCAGCTTCGCATTGGAGCTGAAATTGTGGCTTAATGACATAAGACATAAATAGCCAAAATTTATTGAAAGTTTCTGATTTATGTGTGGAGGTAACACAGAGAAAAAATGTAAGACTATCTCTTAAGTTGTCCTGGTAACTGTGAATGAAAGTCTGTCTTTCACAAAAGTATATTACATATAATGCTTCAAATATTGAGAATATTGTTGTAGTTTTTTTTAATACAACTATAACTGTGAAAGTAACCAAGCAGAACTTTCAAAGGTAAAAGAAAAGCAATACCATAATTTTTGTGTGTAAACCCATTGACATAACCAGTCTAGCCTGTCACAAATTGCACTTCAGTACCGTATGTTATGTAAGAATGGTCAAACCTGGCAGCGTTTTGCTTTCATCAATTTTTCTGTTAGAATTTTGAGAACCTGAATTGGGTGGATGGGGGAGGGACGTGGGGAAGGAAACAGGATAGCATACCTCGATGGCCTGTCTTCCCTGGGCATGCTTACTCAGACTCATAGAAAGCTGTTTGTTCTAAAGAATGGGATTACTGTTCTAAAAGGCAACTCATGGGTTGTTTAATAATATTTTAAATGTCTACTAATAAGAGTCAGAAGGAAGAACAGAAGGAATGAGAATTGGCTCCAGGGGCAATCACACCATCGTCAAAAAGATTAACGTGCCACTAGGGGACAGCAGAAAGTCACAGAATACGGCACTGGCAGGGACCACAACAAAAGGCTTTTCTTTGTCGAAAAAGAGAGGTAGATAAAGGAGAAAGAGAGACAGAGGCAGACAGACAGATAGACAGAGAGAAGGAGAGATTTCCAAACCCACATCGTTTTACAAGTGAAATCAAAGTACATTTTTTTCAAAATGGTAAAAATTATTTCTAGGAATCTATTTTTAGATTGTTACATTCTGTGTACCAGAATGTTATAAAGTACACATAACTACTAGCTTGACAAATTCAAATATGATTCTATTTTCTGCTATTAGAGAGGAGAAAAGTTTCTTATATCGAAAAAAAATAAAACGTGGTGTAAAACCCATTAGATGGAACACACCAAGGACTAACTCCAGCCTTTGCTCAGAAAAGCCCAGCGTAAAGAGGACCCAATCCATCTCCAACAGGCACAGCCACCGACTGGAGAAATACAGGTAACTAGAAAGTTGATTCCAACTAGCCCAGTAAACTGAGAGTCAAGTGCTGGCATAGCATATAGTGCTTCGGAAAGCTTACATACAATTCTGAGTATTTTGGAAGTTGAAATGATAGCTTAAAGAAGACTAAGATAATTTAACGTCAGTGATTATCTTAAAAGCTAATGTGCATCCTTGAGCTATTCGTTGTGTGTTTCTGCAACTGAGATCATTCCAAGTGCCATAGATTTGCAGCCTCAGATAACTGCCTTGAAAAGCAACATTCTTATCATGCAGTCTGCAGTCTTAGACTCCAAGTTTCTTAAATTCGTGGGTCTCATTCCTTGGTTTGATCTTCACATAGCCTACACCACTGGATACTCAGTTCCTATCTCCCCTGATAACAATGACAATGGCTTTTGGAAATTTTTTAATATAGTAATTCCTACTATTGGAATACTGCTTCTTTGATCTAGACATTCTGAGTCGTTGATTTGTGTGGTATAGGTACTGTTTACTTGCCTCATAATCACCACTTCCCTTTCTGTCATGAAATCAAAAGGTTGGGGAAGCTTTGAAAAGTCATTTTGTCCCTTTTCTGGTTTATTGAATTGTTTTATAAAGGCAGAAATAAAATATGGCCAATCTGCTTCTTGGCCCTGATTCTGATAATTAACTGCATCAGTTCCAGAAAATAGTGTCAACCAGCAGTGAATGCTGTTTCTCACACACATGAACAATTAGAATTCTTTTCCCATGACCAAAAACAAAACTTGGGTTAAAATAGTCTGCTTATTGTAAATATTTCCCATATTTTTCTCTTTTTCTTTTCTTATGCAAACTCCCTCTTTTTCCCCATACTATATTTTGTTTTCTTCTGACCAAATAGCCTAACTCATACATTTCATTCATCCCATATGGGCCTCTGCCCCAGATCACAATTTATCCATTCTTTTCCTCCCCAGGTTTCTGCATGGGGGATTTTATTCTTTCTTTTTATTTTTCAGCTTGGACTTTCTGACTTAAAAACTAGTTAATAACCATAAGTCAATGTAATCTAAATCTGGAAAACCTGAAGATTCTCCCCTTGCACATCCCCTGGGGTTGCTTAGGCCTTCTTAACATCTTGCTCGAATCCCCATTGACTGCACTTAAGACCCTGCTGCTTGTACTGTCCTCAGAGGAAACAGAGACCAGCTGTTCACCTCTACCTGCAAAGGGCTGTGTTCCATCATGGAGGCGAAGGCTGCTGGTAAGCTCTCCAGACTAAACAAGGCCGCTACTTCACCCCAGCTTCATTGCTTCATTGAGGCTATTTCTCAATTCCTTAGCTCCCTTGCTGCTGCCTCTGTACCTACTCTAAGCTCTGCACATTTGGCAGACGTCTTAGGAACAAAAAGGGACATAATGGAATAATAAGAAATTGATTAATATTGCATTTAATATGGACGGTCATCTTCCATACTCCTAAATTCTTCTGTGACTGTCAGTATTTGTGTGTGAGCAACAAGGCTGTGTTTTAACCCATAAGTAGCTTTAGGTCCCCTGTATCTTTTTTCCTTACTTACAATTAAACAAACACTTCCTGATTCATAAGTAATGTTTTGGATCTAATAGTTATTTTTACTAACTTTTCCTCAATAAAGTTCATTTTCTCTCCTTGTGCCTATATTTCTTTTTCCTTGTTGTTTTTTCCTTGCTCAAATTCAGATCACAAAAACCAACATCAAGTCAAAAGTGCATACGTTTTTAGAATGCAAAATTAGTTGAAATATACATTTAAATAATATTGTCTCGGGGTTTAGTGAGTTTTAAAGAAAGGAAAGGTCTGAAAACATATTAATGCTAAATTAAGAACAAAGTAAATTTTTGCTTTCAAACAAAAACAATTAACACAGCATGAGAAAAAAGAGAGGAGTGGGCATCAGTATGTGTATGTTAACTTCTAGAAAGTAAGAAACCTTTGGCCTTCACCCTCCTCTTAACCTCAGAAATTCTGTGATTGATGCTTTCCTGGACAACTATGCTCACTGTCATATCTAATGTTTTATCAATGTACGTTGAGAGATGGAGAAGACAGGTAAGGATAGAATCACCTCTCATGTCCCTCAGCCCTGCCACTTGCAAATCACAGCGTGCCTTCCGTATGCTCAGCTCTCAGGGCAGGTTATTCCACTTAGAAATTATATTCAGCTTTTAGTCTGGAGAGAAGAACACAGAAAATTCTGAGGCATTCCCATGATGAGTCAGTGATAAACAAAATGGCCAGTAACAAGAATAAAGCAAAGAGAGAGAAATGTGGAGACTACTATGTCCTGGTGCTGCTCAAACACTGTTTTGTGACAAAGAAAAGGGAGAGATTGCTAATTCTTATAGCTTTAACATAAAATTATGCTTTAATGCTCTAAATATTCATGCCAGTCATTTACATAAATAGGAGATGGCTATTTTTAAGAAAACACTCATTATCTGCTATGTCTGCTATGCCATGATTTTCTTTTGCAGTGCTCGGTACTGAACCCAGAACTTTATGCATGATAAATGTGTGCTCTGCTCCTGAGTCACATCCCCCATCCATGTACCACAAGCATGGTCTTAAAAAAAATCATGAAATTCCATAAAACTGCTTGTACAGTTTATTACCCACTCATCTGCAAAGTAGGCTTTACCAGAATGGAGAGGAGGGTGGGGATTAAACCTTCAAAAATGTTATCATCTCATTTAGATGCTAGCCTAAAGAAGATGGACTCTAACAGATACTCCAGGAGGCCACTGTTTCTAACATCTGTACCCAAGAGGCTCAAAGAAAAACATTGGTCATCTGTTGGCTCCATGCGCACAGGTCTTGTACACAGAAACCCCTCTATGGTTTCTTAAAGTCCATTGGCTGTCTTCATGAAGGAAGTATTTCCTTCTGGGAAGTAGAAGGAAGAAAATTAAAGGTCCATTTTTAAAATAATTTCAACTTCAGATATTAAAAGGTAAAATAAACAAAGCATTGGGAAATACTCTGGCTGTCATCTGGCCCGTGGTGAATGTAGCCAGACTGTTTACTTACACAGGAGTCTTATCTGGAGGTCAGAGATGTAACCAGAGCCCAAAGAAGTACAGAGGGGACCAGTAAAAATGAAATAACACAAACTCCACTCCACTTTCTCACCCACTGAAGATCTTGTTTGAGGAAACTCAACATTTTTATTCCAGTAGAAACAATTCAAGCTTAAGAAAAACCTAAGTGCAAATACAAGCCCCCATCATGAACTCTGTGGAGTTCCCAATGTGAAAAAAGTCACGTGGAGGTATGCTTCAGGCTCCCCACAAGGAATATGGCCCAGTTTCTTACAAACAGGTTTACTGGCATGAGGCATGTAGAGTCAAAACAGGTGTCTCCCAAATGGACAGTCCTGTTGTATGGAAAATATAAGGGACCTTTACATTATTTCTGTTTCCCTCTGTCTAGATTCTAGACTCTGGGATGTTCTGTTCTAATCATCTTTTACAATATTATCCTTCCCCTCTCAGAGTCTACACTCCTCCTCTTCCCTTTGTTTCTCTAGGGCCCATAATCCCTTTTCCTAAGGAGCAGGGATATTTATTTTGTTAAATTATACCTATGTTTCACTCCCACTGATAATCCTTCTTCCTTTCATTGTTTCTTTTTTTTTTTTCTTCTTGCATCCCTTTTCTCTGTTAGGTCCTTTCTGTTCCCTCCACCTGCCCACCTTATTCTGTCACATCAGACTATAGCTAAATTCAGAGCCTCCTCTTCTTTCACCCTGCATAATCCTCACCTGCAAATCTCATTCCCTACTCTCTTTCAGTATGGTCTATGGTGCATTTGGGGGAGATAGTGCATGCATGGGGTCAGGGATCAGGGAAGAGAGTCAGGCTACCCAAGAAAATGAAGAAAATCTCGGGAAGAGTAGGTTTTTTTAATATTTTGTTTTAATACAGAGTACCAACAGATGCAAAACCTTAAAAGTCATACCCATAAAACACCATTGTCTGCATTTCAAACACACTGCCTTTATATCCTGCAGGTGCTCTTCAGGACCCAAGTGAAGCCCAGCCACTTAAAAGATTACCAGCAATTTCATTTCTTTTTAAACAGCTTTATTTCCCAAAAAGTTTTCAAATGATTCCTCTGGTATAAAGAAAGACAGATGCCACCCCCCACCCGAATCTGAATACTTCTGTTAAGCTCCAACAAAAAAGTAGTTTGTCAAGTCTGTTCTTACTGGAGACACAATCTAACTAACCTATTGTGCATTTCATTTGTAAATAATTTATTACCTAATCCAAATGGCCACGCTTTCTAACGTGTCTAAATCAACAGGAGGCAGGACTCGGTGGAAGGGTTCACCATTAGCCCAACTAAATTTTTGTCAAGAGTATATGAAAGGCATGGTTAATATTTAATTGAGCTTATAACACAGAAAGGCTCTGCCATCTACTTCATTGCAATGATATACTGGGCTCAACTCTGTTCCTCTTTTGGTAAAAAGAAAAATGTTTAAATTTCATACAAATGAAGCACTGTTAGAAGCCGACTAAGGTTTAATATGCTCTGTGATCTCACCTTTAAAAGACAGAATGGCCATTTTTATGTGTATTGAGCAAGGACTAGACTATCACCCTCCTCCAACTTCCCACCCTCCAAGAACAATTCTCGTACAGGTTTTCCATCTCTGATTCTCTCCATGACAGTCCAGGAGCCTAGAGAACAATAGGTGGGTTTCTTATGGTGCCTGATTGATGTTTCTGGGGTGTGAAAGTCTCTACTGGCAGATTAGGCTGATATTGCATATTCAAACACATACAATGATGTGTTTGTCATTGCCATTGACCTTTGTCTCTGCAGTTTCCTGACAACCTTCCATAGTTATTGACATTACAAATACCAGCAACCACGCGCAGGGCAAAGTATAACCTTTCATTTACCTTCATGTCCCTCAAATGACTTGTGTGGGGAGTTTCAACAAAAGCGGCAAACAATGATACTGTTGATTTCTTCCCCCTTAACTTGCTAAAATGTTTTCCATTTTCCTCTTGTTCTCAGAAAATCATGCCAATAACTCTCTACAAAGGAAACGATTTCAAATGAATACAGGTAATTAGAAGTGTCAAGAAATCAGCAAAGTAGGGTGTCTGCCATCATTTCTGTGGAAAGAGTGCCAGATTCCCTTTCAAAAAGGTCTTTGTCATTTTTTTAATAGAAGGTAATTAATGTAGACTATAGTAGAATGCTCAGGATCCCAGTCGCTTGTCTTTCTTGCCACAGAAATGGGACCATAAAGATGTTTTGATATCTAGAAACAATCTTCTGAGGTTATTTAAAAACGACTTTTAATTACAAAAGTAGTCCTTTTACTCTTTTCATTTTAAAAGAAAAAAGAATTTAGAAAGAGCATATTTATTAGAAGACAAAGGAAAGAAAGTTTTAAAGGAAAAATTCTCTGGAAAGTGAAACAACGGGATTTGATTTGGCTGACAAGACTTGAGGTTGCTACAAATTAACCTATAATCTCAAATGCTTCCAAAGTAACAGACATTCTGTGCACTGCTGTCCTACTGAATATAATTACACACTTCTGACACTGTGAACCTTGGGCAATATGAGATTTCTTTTTCTATATGTCCAAAGTTGAACTGACTATTTGACTCCATTAAAGTGCCCCTCACCTTAAGCAGGTGTTGTAGCTCAGTGGGAAAACTACATTCCCCAGTAAGCACTAGGCCTTGGGTTCAGTCCTCAGCAGGGGTTGGGTATGAGATCATGTTTAGAACCATTCCCATTCTTAGGGATGAGGGTGAAATTGCAGTCAATTCTAAGTTTACCCACAGGCCATCCTGTGCTGTTGTGCAGCGTGCAGCAGGAATGAGCCCTCTCCGGATTTTACGTGTACTTACATGTGCAGTCATTCTTACTTTACTCTTTTTAACACACAGCATTTTAGTTTTCAGTAAAGGTGTTCCTATTTTAGGAGAATACACAAGGTCTTTGTCACAACTACAGCTTAAAACCATGATTATGAAGTTATTTCAGTATTGACTCTAGCATTGAAATATTAACTTAGGATCATTATAAAATATACCTAGCCATATAACCACAGGGTGACCCAAGTATACTCTATTACATTTCCCACAGTTTCTTGAGACATGGTCTCATTTTAAATACCATTTTAAATACCATTTTAAATACCATTTTAAGAACCCAGTAAGCAGGGTCCTTATCATTTCTTCCTAGAAATAAGATAGACTGGGGAAAATACATCCAAACTTTTCTAATAAATCTTTGTCAGCACAACAAATTAGATAAAATTCTGTTCTCATTGGGGGGGGCGCATTTTTTTGTTAGTTCAAATTAGGAACAAGCTTGTTTCACATGTCAATCCCTTCTCCCTCTCCCTCTCCCTCTCCCTCTCCTTCCTCTCCCTCTCCCTCTCCCTCTCCCTCACCCTCACCCTCACCCCTTCTACCCCACCCCAACCTACCCCCCACCCCATCCACCCTCCACTCCCCAGGCAGGGTAGGGCCCTCAACGGGGGCTCCGCAAAATCCACCACATCATCCTGGGTCTGTTTTCCTTCTTCACCCTCTATCTTGAGATCATTGTCCTTTGTGGAATCCATTCCATTCATTGAACAAATAAAAACATGAAATTTTAATTAATGTGTTAATCACATTTTACACCGTTTACCAGTATATACTGAAAAAATATCAGAATTTAATGTATTTTAATTGGTGAGTCAGACAATCAAATCAAATTTTCAGAAGCAATCTGGCAATTTTAGAGAAAAAATACTTTATTATATATAAGTATGACCTTTAAAGGTGGGTGCTTAAAATCTAAAACATTTATCTTTAATGTTTTACCTTCTGGTTGTGATAATGCAAAGTGTCACCAAATCATCCCTAATAGATATACCTCCTAAAGGTAAGCAAAGTACTAAAATAGCAATTTGGTCAGATTGATTCAAGCACAAGCAAGGTTCAATGTGATGGGTCCAGTATTAGATTGTGTCAAGGATACAATTATCTGAGGCTGTTTAATGACAAAAGAAAAATAAATCAGACATTGGAAACTCAAGTGAATGAACTCACAGTATTTTGTAAGAAACAAGAGCATGATCATAGGATATAGTCAGGCAGAAGGAAGAGGGCACTGGAAGGAACGCTGTATAAGGGGCACATCACCGTCAGTCAGACTCAGAGTCGGGCAACGTTGCTTGCTTTTCTTATCACAGAACTCTCATTCCTTTAGCTGCAGAACAAAGGTGGTCAGGAAAATAAGTCATCTGTAGCAGGCCTGAGCAGGTTGTGTCACCTTGCCTCCCAGGTCATGTCTTCTCCACTAAGATCTTGACTCTGCTTTTTCAGAGCTTATGATACAAAGCTTACCTAGAGGCAAAGGATGTTAGACTGTCCTGGCTGTGAACATTCCAACAAGAACAGCAGGTGACTGGTCCATATCTTCTCCCTTGCTCCCTTTCTTATTCGAGAAAGAATAGCTGCATTAGGGTACAGAGTATTACTCTTCTGTGAAAAATGGATATGAGCCATCTCTGCTGTTGATTTTCGAGTTTTATTATGTTTTATCTTCAAGAAAAAGATGTCCTTATTGATTAATCACTGTGTAAATTAATAAAAGAACATTAACAATACTCAAACACAAGGTTACTGGATATGCTTTATTGTACACATGTAAAGTCTAGACAGGACCATTCCAAGTAAACAGCCAATGATCTCACCTCTTGCAAGGACCATTCATGCTTCAAATATCCTTTTTACCCATCCCCAAGATAGTTCTACACAGACTAACTGAAATAACACCCTTTACAGCAACTGATTCTCCAGATATAGCTTCAGAAAAAAAATCCTTTTTCTTACTGGCTTGTGACCATACACCATAAAATCCTACTCATTCCTTTACCCAGTTTATTGAAGCACTTTGGCTTGTTCTATAAGACCCATATGTATCTTCTCATGGCTAAGTAATTATAGATAAAATCTACACTTAAATTTCCTAGTCAAGGCATATCTTCCAAATTATAAACTGCAAACATGCATCTGTCCTTTAGTTGAGCAAAATCAAAGGTCTAGAATCATCGAGACCCACCTCTGCACCCTTTCTCTTCATGGGAGCAGGATATATTATTTGAGTAAAGTTTGTCATACCATCAATGCTAATCAAGATAGAATGTTACTTTTTTCAATGTGTACATCTGGCATCTAAAGTACATGTGTGTTTGGGGGAGGGTATAGGTCATAAAACCAGAAAAGAGTGATGAAAAAGGGGAGAATGTCTTAAGAGAGGGTTAGGAAAAAGAAAAAAAAAGAGTAATGGAAAGAATGTGAATGAATAACAGAATGAATAAAGGCAGAAGACGTGTGGGGGAGTGGAAAGAGAACCAGTAGAGGGGCAGGAGAGTGGGGAAGGGGATAGGGAAAAAGGACCAACAAAAACAAATTACATATGAAAAATTCCATAATGAAACCCACTACTTTGAATTTTTATCTAAAATTTAATTTAAAAATTACCAAAAGCTGAAATATATAACTCTCCTTCAATAAATATCAGTTTAAGCACTACTTTGGGTAAAATATCGGTAACATATGATACCATGCTTTACCACAGATATTCCCGTATATCTACATTTATTACTACCTTGTTCACATTCACTAAGACATGGGACCACCCAGAAGCCCATCAACAGATGAATGAGAGAAGAAAATGTAGTACACAGTCACAATGGAGTTTTATTTGGTTGTAAAGAAAAGTGAAATTATGACATATGCAGAAAATGAATGACAGTAGAGCTTGTGTCCAACAAAATATGACAGTCTCAGAATACAAATATTGCATATTTTCACTCATATGCATAAAACATATAATATATACATAGCATGAAAGTAGAAGACCAGAGAAGGTAATGAAGAGAAAGACAAAATATTTTTTCATATGTATATATACACAATACACACACACATGCGCACACACACACACACACACACACACACACACACACACGTTTAATACCATGAAAACAGAAGGGGAAACTATTGGGGGGCACATCTAGAGGAATATTGAAAGGGAAATGAACATGATCAAAATACAACAATAATGCAATTGTGTGTGTGTGCATGAGTATGTGTAATGAAGTCTATTTCTATACTAAAAATCTCATTAAAAATCATAAGCATACCATCCATGTTGTAGATGTTTGGAATTCAAGCTTTATATATCCCCTTTAACTTCTAGCAAAGTAAAGTCAGGACAATCTCTCAATATTAGAGAACATCTAAAATCATAATGAGCTACAAGCCATATTCATTACACACAACCCAGTGCCCCTTGTATGTACTCAATAAACTCCCCTTTCAAAGCAAAAAACAAACACCTGTTGACTAACAGTTTCTCCTGGACTGTGTTAAACAATGAATTAACTAACAGAATCAGGAGACATTAATCTGGCTCTCTATAAAAATGTTTAAGTGAAGCTGGGTGTTGGTGGCGCACGCCTTTAATCCCAGCACTCGGGAGGCAGAGACAGGCGGATCTCTATGAGTTCGAGACCAGCCTGGTCTACAAGAGCTAGTTCCAGGACAGCCTCCAAAGCCACAGAGAAACCCTGTCTCGGAAAAAAAAAAAAAAAAAAAAAAGTTTAAGTGAATTAATAAGAGTGCTGGAAACTCAGTATCATCGATGGTGCTATGAAAAGATGTATTTGTGTCTTCCTGAGCATTTTTTGTTGTTGTTTTTTCGAGACAGGTTTTCTCTGTGGCTTTGGAAGTTGTCCTGGAACTAGCTCTTGTAGACCAGGCTGGTCTCTAACTCACAGAGATCCACCTGCCTCTGCCTCCTGAGTGCTTGGGATTAAAGGCATGCACCACCAACACCCAGCTCACATGAGAATTTTTATGTAGACACCCCTAACTGCCCTGTTCCCCACTAGCTGTCCCCTTTTGAGGCTTTATACTGCAACAGTGATGGTTTCCAAACATAAATCTGATGATGTTTGCCCTCCACTCAGAAATCATCGAAGATGTATTTTTCAGGTTTACCCTACATGCATAAGTGGTGTCATGTGCATAGATAGACCTCCATTTCTTTCCTAGGCCATTTCTCTGCCTTTACTGAACCCCAGCCATAGAGTCTCTGAAAACATTGATCCTTTTTTCTTATCTCCCCTTTGTCTTAGGCAGGTGCCCTCAGAGATGTTAGAGGAATCACTTTAGGCTCTTACTAAAGTTCAGGCTCTGCTTTAGGCTGGGCCTGAAGACTCTGCACCTCCAGGAAGCTCTCTGCTAGTGCCAGTGGGGCTCTGTTTATCCTTCTAACTTCAGCTCTAACAACACTTCTTTGGAGATGCTCTTTAGGATTCCAAGTTTAGGCTCCTTTCTTTTGATATGGGCTCTAATAAATCTGCTTTTCTTTCAACATTCATCGCAATAATCCAAATTTTAAACTACAGACTAATAAAGGCTCAGTGACAATTTCCTCCCCAATTATGTAATCCATAAAAACAAAGAACAGTTCCACTTATCACTGAGTCCTCACTGAATAGTAAGATGCTAGAACCATAGGAAATATTCAATAAATTGCAGGAAAGATGGTTCAGGGGTTAAGCTTATATAATGCTCTTGCAGAGGACAGAGTTCAGTTCCCAGCATGCATATTGGACAGTTCACAACTGCCTACAATTCCAGCTCTTGGGGGATCTGATGTCTCTGGCCTCCATAAGTATATGTGCACTTACATACGCATACTACACTCATATACATACAAACATGCACATGACTTTAAAACTAAAGTAAAAAGGCAGTAAATAAATAACTACTAAATGAATTAAGGCTAGAAGGGAGGACTCCTGTTATAAATCATTGATATTTAGTATAATGGAGTGTTTGAAGCTTTTTGATTAAGTGGGAGTCATGTAACCCATCATTTTCTTTTTTTTCTTTGTCCATTGGAAATTTTCCTAAATGTACCTTCTATTGTAATAACTAACTTAACACCAATGTTTTAGTTTTCAACTCTAATGATCGACCTTTGATTTTTCTACCATGACTCTTAGTTACATCTTATCTTTAACTGTCTTATCCATTGATGTTTTAGAGGGAAATATTTGTAAATAAACCACACCAGGCACATACACAGTTATTAACTATAGATACAAAACATAGATTCTGTAATTCGATCATTGATATCTAAATCCTAACTTCTTAAATTAATATCAATATTTCCTTGGAAAAGTAACTCTCACCTTCTGTTTACTGAGGTTGTAGAATTCAATTTAGATTCATTTAGATATAAAACTAGACCTCCACATTGTAAGAACTCAAAAAGTTGCAATTACTTCTTATTATGTCTATTGACAATGGATACAAACAGTTAATAAAACTCATATGGAGTTGCCACTTACTATAGACTCAGAGTGCTCCATTAGCTGAAACTTCTAAAACATGGTTCAAGTGGGCTCAAAATTGAAGACCACTATGAATGAATCTTAAAAAAAAAGAACTCCAAAAATAGAATAATATTGACTTATATGCAAATCACACTAGACACAGTGTAATTGATGGATTTGCACAAAGTCATAAAACCAGGCAGTGGAAATGAAAGTCTACCTTTCAGCATAAAATCTACAGCTAATTAACACTTCAATAATTTTTGATTCCCCAATAATGTCCGAATAGTCAACATTAAATATCAAGATATTGAGAAACGGATTTGAAATGCTGATAGTAAATTTATAGCACAGTAAATAAAGTTGGACAATTCACATTGAAGACACTTGTCCACAACTGGCAATGCAATGAAAGCATCCTCCACAGCCGAGAGGTTGGGAAAGCTGCCCCAGAAAGCTTCTGTCCAAACATTCTCAGTGTGCTGTTTCCCTCTGTGTACAAAGTACTTAAGCTTCACTGCATCTTAGAGTTCATTGATAATCAGTACAAAATGGAACATCAAACAAAATTTGGCATCTAAAAAAAGAAGGGCTTTACTGTCGGCAAGCAGGGGCTTGGTGAGCACCGCCTAGAAGGAAGCTATAAGGGCATCGTGGAATGATAAAGGCCTCACAAGAGTTCTAAGTAGGACCTCGTCAGACAGGCTCTTGCACAACCAAGAGGAGACTTTTCTAAAAAAAAAAAAAAAAAATCAGAGAGAACAACAAGGGAGGTAAATAAGAAAATATGTTTTCCCTATTAACAAAAGTTAATCTCAACATCCCAGTGGTGTTTACTGTCCATTTCACTGAAGTCAGATTAGGTGAAAAAGAAACAAATCATTTATAAGAAAAAGTTTGAAGTAGCCAGAATTTCTCTTGTAAGATTAAATAGCTGTTACATTTTTCATTTGATGTTTTCAGGTTTGTATCTGATTCTCACAAGTCTTCAAATTGGGGGTACATTGTAGGGGAGAGAAAATACTGATTTTAGTCAGACAATGTGTCAAACTTCAAATGAAAATTAAAATTCAGAGTAATCTGGGACCATAAATAAAGAGGCCACAAAACCTCCCCTCAACAAGAGATTTGAGCTGAGTCTTACCTTAATGAACTGTGCCTCAACTGAATCAGCCCTCAAGTGAGTTCAAATCCTCTTTCTTGTTCTTTCCTTCCCCAGCAGAGCCTCTCCAGCCAACATTTGGTGGGATAACAAGGCTCTCCTTTAAATCAGTTTTGAGATTTCCAGGCTGTGTGCGAACCTGTTCTTCTAAAGCTCAATTCCATTCAAATAAGGAGAAGGGACAAGTTCTCTCTTGTGTGATGAGGCTAGAAAAGCATGCATATTGCTTTCACAGATGTACAGATTCCTGCAAATCAGAAGGATTCTACACAAAACAAAATTCTCCCATGAAAAGAGAAAAAAAAATTGGTTAATTTCTGGTGTAAAGGAAAATGACATTCCACCCCCACCTCCAAAATGTGCAAAGCTGTGGAAAAATAAAATGCAACATTTTAAGGACTGAAGTGTAAGAAAACCCTCTGTCATGAAGACATCCAAATATCTTTTGAACTATTTACACCATATGCGTCCCAATAAGGCTCCTTTCTGATTAAATAATGACAAGTAAGTGGAACCAAAGAGGGCTTCAAAGACCCTTGAATCTTTACACAGCTTTTTGTAATTTTGTAAGTGTGAAATTTAGCTATCATTATACAAATGTTCTAAAGCATAATTTTCTTGGTCTGTAAAATGTGTCGAGGAAAAAGATGTTGTACCCGTAGTAAGCACTGGAGAAAGAAGGGGCGAATAAATTAATAACAAATGAACGTTTAGGAAAGGAACGCTAATGGGATATGCATATCTTTTAAAACTTCAAGCATGAACTGAAATTTTTAAGAAGAGTATTTGTGAACCTACAGTGGAAAACTGCCTCTTTAAGTTGAGAATTAACCAAGTAGGTTAGGTGCTATGCAACAATGAACAGTGCTGGCTAAACCTAAGTGAAGTACACAAAGAAGGGGAAGGAGACAGTTGTTAAAAAAAACTCCATAGCTGGAATTTAAAAATTAATAGAAAATGAAAAAAAACTCAATAACTTGCAATGGTGTGGGAAGATATTTCTAACAAAACATTAAATGTAAAATGCCGGGGAAACTGCTTACATGGTAAAATAGGAAATCTTTCATATTAATTGTAACTATACCACCTTAAAATGGGCAAAGAATGCAATAATAGATGGGATTAGAAATGTTTGCTGTTAATTTTGGTGAAAATGTGCATATATGACTTCTATGCATATGAATATATATGTGTCCATACATGTGCACGTATGTCCAAGAACATTCATGAACATGTATACTTCTACATGTGGAGACCAGAGGTCAACATCGAATGTCCTCCTTGATTGCTTTCCATTTTAATTTGAAAACAAGGCATCTCACCAAACTTGGAGCTCACTGATTTGGCTAATCTGGTTGATCAGTGAGCTCCAGGGACTTTTGTTTGTCTCCAACTCCCCAGGACTGTGGTTATAGGTGTACATTTTTACATTAAATTTTTACACGGGTGCTAGAAACATGAACTCAGGTCCTCATCCTTGTACACTGTCAGGGTACCACAACATAATAATACTATTTAAATTTTTTAAACTCTCAAAGAAAAGATGACTATTTTAAAAGAATTCTGTAGAATCCAATGAGCTATCTGGAAATTCAAGGAATTCCAGACACACACCCCAGCCCTGAAGGCTTAAGAGTGGTGTTGGTTGGCATCTATATGAGATCCTGACCATGCCAATTGCCCCAAAAGAGGAAGAAGTAGATGGAGAGAACAAACTGTTTTTTTTTTTTTATAATTAAGCCAGAGAAACAAATCCAAAACTCTAAGACCTTTTACATACCACAAACATTGCTTTTCTACTTCGTGATAATATTCTGAAATCATCCATCTAGATTCTTCATAGTGAGGTAGCAGTTCAACCTCACCAGCATAGTTTCTTAGAAGCTGAGGAACTGAAATGTAATGTTTGCCCTCTTCAGTGTCACCATCAACAAATGACTTAGTCTAGACAATCTTTTAGGAAATGTCCTGTGACAAGCCTGATAGCTAGAATGTATGCTCGCTCTTCTTTCACCATTGTTAGGGAAACCAGCACCTTAGTTTGATTTAAAAAAAAAAAAAAAAGGAAGAAAAGGAATGGGAGGTAGAAGGAAGACAGGAATTTTCCAATTTCTTGTTTACACCAGGAAGAAAATTCAAGCTGACTTAATTGGGAAAACAAAATTGAGATAGATATTGAAAAGTCCTGTGGTTAAGCTGGCGCAGTGTGTCTGATCCTTGTCTGATAAAATCAGGAACTCCATCCAGTTCATGGCATCTCTTGGAGTCACCTATTTCTGTTTTGGTTCCAGCCACTGCAAATAGGGTGACAATATGCCTTCAGTAGCTCCTGGTATCAAATAAATTATCTCTAAATAGTCTTCTAAACACACACACACATACACACACACACACACACACACACACACACACACACACACACACACACACACCCTATTTC
Organism: Cricetulus griseus; assembly: GCF_003668045.3. Classification (NCBI taxonomy): domain Eukaryota; kingdom Metazoa; phylum Chordata; class Mammalia; order Rodentia; family Cricetidae; genus Cricetulus; species Cricetulus griseus. Next base: position 62,967,045 of record NC_048599.1, on the reverse strand, counting down.
CACTCCAAGTTTTCTGGTCCTGATCATTACTGTTCTACATTGAGCTTTAAAATCATGGTGTGTTCATCTTATGGGCAAGGGCATAGAACCCATTGATTGCTTCCTTTAGAGCAAGCACCCACCCATGAAAGTCCATATTAGGTCAACTCCAGAGAAATGGGAAATAAAAGTAGAGTGGAGCTATCCTAAACAAATTGTAGAAAATTTAGTATTTGGTGATACTATTATGTGATAGAGAGATGGTTGATATATAGATGGCATATATGATAGATAAATAGATGATAGATTATATAAAGTTAGATAGATGGTAGATATATCATCGATGCCAGATAGTTTGATGATAGATAGATAGATAGATAGATAGATAGATAGATGAGATAGATAGATGAGATGGACAGATTCGTCTATTCCAATAATTTTTCCCACCTATGTTGTCCAAGAACAAGGGCAATATGGAGTGGGAATTTTCCCAAAGAAGATGCAAGAAAAATAATTATTGTGTTTAAGCATCATGAGAATTTGCAGGTTTTATAATAAAGAAACAGATAAATGAACATAGCAGTAAACCATTTCACAAATATTATGGTGATATTAGCAAACAATGCAAGAGAACCAAAGACAAATTTTTCAGTGACCCATGCCATCTGCTGCCTGGCATGGTCTAGTATAAAACTGAAAATCCTGTCACCAACACCACATGCCTTCAGCCTTTCAACAAAGCAGCATCCAGTCACCCAAGGTGTTAGGCACAAAATGACTAGTCAGAAATGCCCTTGCTTGGGCGACTATCTCTGATAATCCCACACAGCTTGTGGTAGGAAGGAATGTGTTAGAAGCAGTGAAATGAACTTAAGAGATGCACCATGGGGTGAAAGATGAGTGTGACTGTGTTTTGCGATAACTGACTTAGACAGAGCTTGTGTTGGAAGATGTTTCAGAAAGCTGTGAAATAATAACTCAGGGGAAATTCTTGGTGAGGTTAATAAAAACTTTAAGCCCTGAACGCAAACCTAAAACACATGCATATTCATGTGCTGACTGAGAGAAAAAAAACAAGTCCTTAAGATGCAGAAACAATTAAAAGACAACATAAGAAAGATGATACTGGAGAAGAAAATACAGAAATCGTGTGGAAAGAAACATTATTCTTTTGATCCACAGAATTAAAGTGGTCATACCAAAGCTCTTTCATCCTCATAAGAGGTATTTATTGAGTGACTAGTTTGTGTCAGTCATGGGACCCCATTCTTTCATACAACACGTGTACCAAATAGATATGGCCTGTGTCATCAAAATGCTTAAAATCTAGAGAGGCTGTATCTAGTACAAGGTATCAGAAGATTTTCCACAGGGATTTTGTGCTATTTAAGAAGAAATGCAAAGAGTAAGCCAAGATAACAAAGGCAGGATGAGCCAGAGGATGAAAGAATCCCACTTGAGAACACCCTGGGGTAACATGGAAAGGACAGTGTGGATTGTGAGGAGTGAGACTGGAACCAAATGCTACAAGCAGAGTTTTAATGTAGACATTCCATTACAAGGTCACACATGGTATTGCAAACTGATACTCATCCCAAGAGTCCTAAAACCCAAGTATGGTTGTAAACAGAGTGGAACTTTGAGAAGGAGGTATGTTTCAGCAAGGTCATTGTGATAGAATCCTTGAAATGTTACTATCATTTAATAAAGTTTGAGGGTGGAAGTGCAGGCTGATGCATACAAGAACAATCAAAGGCTGACAATAGAGCAGGAAAGAAGGAGGAAATAGTTATGGGGTCCAATGAACAGAACTCACAGATGAATTGAAGGAGTTTGGGTGACAAGAGAAACCTCTCCTTTTTTTTGTACAAAATGACTGAAGGTTGACTGAGATAGGGGATCCTGTAAAAAGCATAGGATCTGGGGAAGGATGGACTTTGAATGATTTTGGATGCCTTTAGTCTGAGATGCTTTAGATACAGCCATTTGTAAAAGCAGAGTGCTAAACCAGGAAAGGGGTATTGAGATTGAGATACAAATGCAAGAGACATTTGGTTACTGAAGGGAAGCAAGTGATTACTGATGTAAGTATGAACAAAGGGAGCAAAGAAAAAGAAAGATTTTTTTAATATTTTATGTGTATGGATTTACCTACATGTATGTTAGTGTTATGTGTGTGCAGTGCCCACAAATGCCAGAAGAGGGCGTAGAATCCCCAGAAATTGGAGTTGCAGAAGGCTGTGAGTCACTGGGCACAGAGCCCTGGTCCTTTCATAACTGGGAAGCCATCTTTCCAACCTTAAGAAGGATGCTTTGACAAGCTTTGAGAGAGCGTACCAATGCTAAGACTACGTATACTTAAAATCAAACTCGTTAGACTGTTCTGCATGATAAAAAGAAAAGCAAGGTTGTGGGTTACAGAAGTCAAGAAAAGTGAAAGCTGTAAGAATAAACTGCTAACCGTGATGTAACCTTCTATTACAGGCAAACTTCTGCAAATTCAAAGAACACTCAAAGAAGTTCGAGGCGCATGCAAACACACACACACACACACACACACACACACACACACACACACAGTCCAAACAAACACAACAAAGCATTGCTTCATGCCATTAAAGGATTTTATTTTTAAAGAACAATAGTGCTTTAGTCCTATACCAAAGGCTGACCTGCCCACATCAGTGAAAGCTTAATGGGTCTGGAAATAGCAACTCCTACTTAAAATCGTTACCTCCAAAGCAATGGCTACAAAGAACAGATCACTGAAGAGTTGTAGCCCTGATTTCAGACAGGTCCTATGTACTCTTAATTAAAGACAATCTTAGGAGCAGCAAATTTCTTCAGGAGAACAGGGCATTTTCACAACTACAAGGGTTCCTCTATGGTGGTTGAATTATTCAGAGACCACAGTGCCTAGGAAAAACACTGAGTTTCTTGCCTTGGGCCACACCAAATCCAGTAGATTCTGTGTGACAAGTGCCACAGACTGAGGCAATAACTTCAAAAGAAGGAGGTCTCCTGCAAACGGTTGTGGAACTCTCAGCTGGAGAAAAAATTGGGGCTGTGATTCTCGTGGCAATTTCTGTTTGTTCTTCTATTCCTTTTTTTCACATCAGCGAAATGTTCCTAAAAGCCTATGCTGACATTTTAAACAAAAGAAATAGATAAGAAACCATCCCCTGAGATGAGGTCACTAGCCATGACCTCATCTCAGGAAAAACTAGAGCTTTCCAAATCATTCACGTCATTCATATAAGTACAAATAGTAAAAACTTTCCCAACAATAAAATTTCATATGGCTATACATGTGTCATCGAAAGTGGGCTTAAGTGTCTGGTAATGAAAGCTTTTAATAAGAGTTAAAATAGTTAAAATAGGTCAATACTTCAAAAACTCATAAAAACTAGAAAATAGGTGTTAAACAATAACTGGCCATAAACATATATTAATTTGATTTAAGAAATAGGTGGTTAGCCTTGGATGATCCTATGTTAGTCAAGGATGGTCTTATGTTTTGACTAATCAAGGACAAATTTTATGTTTTGGTTACCCTGGATGATTCTGTGTTTTGGATTTTTGCGTCACTGTGCCAAGTAACAATAATGTCATATGTTTGGGTTTGTTTAACAAAAACATCCCCTGAGAAAATATCTCTACAAAGAAACCTTGTTTGAGAACTGCAAAATACACTCAGATGCAAACTGCCTCTGTGCTTGTATCTGTTTGTCACAGCCGAATCCTTACCCACCTATTCTTGGAGGACCTTCATCCCAGGGACTCCCATACCCTGCTGAGGTGGTCCTTGACACCTTGCAAGGATTGCCCCAAATTGGGAGCACTTCCTGATGCTACTGATACAATTACCCAACCTGCTTACTTGATATTACCTTCACTGTTACTTCTAAGTTCAAATCCCACCTCCAAATGGTCTATGGCTCTGTTGCTACCTCTACCCAGCAGCACTGGAAAACCACCATATCCTTCCTTAGCTCCACCTCCATTTGAAGCCGGGAATTGTCCTGAGATGTAACTCTGCCTAGCGTTTCTCCTTGTGAACTCTCAGCCACGACTGTGAGTTCTTTTTTTTTTTTTTTTTTTTTTTTTGGGGGGGGGGTTCGAAACAGGATTTCTCTGTGTAGCTTTGGAGCCTATACTGGCACTTGCTCTGGAGACCAGGCTGGCCTCGAACTCACAGAGATCCGCCTGCCTCTGCCTCCCGAGTGCGTGCGCCACCAACGCCCAGCGACTGTGAGTTCATAAAGGTTGCAAAAAGCAGGAGCTGAAAACATGGCTCCACGGTTTAGAGCACTTGTGACTCTTGCAGAGGACCTGCATTCGATTCCCAGAGCCCAAATGGGGGCTCACGACTATCTGTAACACTAGTTCCAAAGCTCCAAACACCTCCTTCCTACCTATCTCTTTATGCACCAGGCATGCTTGTGATGCTCATGTAAACATGCAGACAAAATACACATAAAGCAAAATAAACCAAAGAACTTAAATTGTTTTTTTTAATGTGGAGTTTAAAATGTAAAGTTATTTAATAGGGATGGGATGCACCTGCAAATAAATGTACAGCATGTACAGGCTGTCATGGGTTTAATACCTAGTACTAAAGCAAAAATATGCTAGTTGTTGTTTTTCTTGAGCACAAGGCACTGTCCTAGAATTAATTAATCTTAACAGCTTCCTCAAGAGATAGACAGCCCTACTGTCTGGTGTTACGAATGAGGATTTAAAGACTCGGTGAGGCTTTTCTACCTGATTTCGCTGGCTACCTTGCTGCTACCCTATATTGCCTGCATTAGCCTGTGGCTACTACTAGATGTGTCTTCTCCAGGGTCTGGGCAGTTTTTCTCACAGCCATGACCAAATTCCTTACAAGAAACTACTTAAGACAGAAAGGATTTGTCTTGGCTCATGGTCTGAGAGGAAACAGTTCATCATGTCAGGAAAGGCATTGTAGCAGGCTCCACAACAGCAGAACTCCACCACTAGACACCCTCCCCTCCTCACATCTCTGGCTATGAATTTCAAGGTCCACCTCTAATAATCCACTGCCTCCAGCTACTACCCTACTTCATCATGGTTCCACAATTTCCCATAATAGCACCCCAGGCTGGTTACCTAGTGTTCAAACACATGAGCTTATGGGGAGAGGTTGATTCTACAGTCAAATGCAGATGACATTTGCCAGATAAATTGTGCTTCTATAGACAGCTGTAAGCATGAAGGCTATTCAAAAGACCCTGTTAAGCAATCTGGTTTGGTTTCAATCATCATACTCCCTCATAAGGTATTAGAAAATATAAGAGTTGCCTATAATCACACAGAAAAACTAGCATTTAAACCTCAATGGTAAACTTAATTTAAGGCTCTTTCTACCATATGTCACTAGGAGAGACTCATTATAAACTGCTACTCAAATATCATCACTAAGCACACAGATTTTTCCATTGAACATTGACCTTCAGACAAAATACTCAAGTACAAGCTTCCTTCCAAATTCTTTGGAAGCAATTTTTCCCCATTTTGTAGACTGGAGTACTAAGGGACAGACAAGTTAAAGAACTAAAGAGAACACAAAATGTACATTAGTAAAAAAAACAATTGTACAAAACAAACAAAAAAAACAATTGTAGACTTCTTCTAAAAATAATCTCTCACACAAACAAACCCACTTTTATGTAGCATATGGATTCTTATAAGTAAATTCCTTTATGTCAATATCTTGGGACATAAAAAATACTATTCCAATAACTTTATTATCTTTTTTTACCTTTAAGTCCCTGAATAAGTCAGGGTTCACTAAACTAACAAGACTTACACAATGGATCTTTCAATATATACAGAAAAAGGATTTATTAGAATGATTTACAATGGATCTCTCAATATATACAGAAAAAGGATTTATTAGAATGATTTACAGGTTGAAGTCCAGCTAAGCCAACAGTGACTGGCTGTGAAAGGCAAGTCCAAGAATCCAGTAGTTGCTCTGTCCACAAGGCTAAATGCTCTCAAATGGCCTTCAGTAGGTGCTGGCATCCCAAAGAAGTATGTTCTAATGTCAGTGAAGGAGTAGACTTGATAACAAGATAAGGGCAAGTGGTAAGAGGAAAAGCTCCCTTCTTCCATGTCATTAGATAGGCTTCCAGCAGAAGGTGTGGCCCAGATTAAAGGTGTGCCTTCATGCCTCAAAATCTGGGATTAAAGGCATGTCTTCCTACCTCAAAGATTCAGACTAGAAGTGGATCTTCCTACTTTAGATTAAGCAATAATCCCTCACAGGTGTGCCCTCCATTTTTGGATTTTAGTTAAATCCTGATATAGTCAATTTGACAACCAAGAACAGCCATTACAGTCTCCATAGTAAGAATTTTAATGTTGATACAGCTCTAGTTTAATTTTGTTCTTTCCAAATGTAGTTCAATATATTATCATGTTGTATACCTTTTAAAAGCTGAATGGTGCAAGTTGTACAAAGAGGCATTGAATACTAAAAGGGAAGCTAGATTCTGCAACCATGCAACATCAATCATGACTCCCTTGAAAACTTGACACAACAATTAATGACATATCCGACATGTACAGGCGCTTCTAATCATGTCTTGGACTACATACCAAAAGTAATACTGGGCAAAGACTTTCAGTAAATTACTTTCATTTACTCTGTGCAACTGAGTAGAAATTCTTCTTTCTGACTCCTCTGGATAAATTTGTCTGCCAACATGTCATTTTGATTTGGACAAGACCTCACTTAGAAATGGTAGTGATCCTCCAGGAAGTGAGCCAACTAAGTCAGTTCCAATGCCCAGTTTAGACTATACCTGTCTATATCCTTTATAAAATTATATTTCTGCTAGAATTGGAAAGTCTGACTTTTGATCTCTTATGCTAAATAGTACTATCATACTCACAGTGACCATAATATTTACAGAAGCAAATACTGGACTGATATGCAAAATGTCCCCTCATTCTAAAGCCTATCCATCCTGGAATCAGAAGTATGACTACAGTATTAAACTGTTCTCATTCCAAGCAGGCATACATGTTTAAACTTCACAGAGTATCATTTTAACTTGAGCTGCACTGCCACAATAATTTTTACATTAACACAATCATTTCTAAGCCCCATGTTAAGGGTGACTCATTGTAATGCTATGTTAACACATCCGACCTCATAATACATACTTTTGTCCTAGGTCTCTTCATGATGGACACAAGTGGGAAGGTCAATGGTGTGTTAATAAGGCTCAGTTCTGTTCATGAATTGTTAATTACTTTGGTGTGCTTAATTTTCTCAAAATAACATACACTGTCATCAGACATATAAACAGGTATCATGATGCTCCTATAATGTGAGAGAAAGGGAGGGAAGAGAGAGATTATATTTCCAGGACAAGTTTTATTCATAAGTAAATCATCAGTAAGGGAAGTCTGCCTTTTGCTGTGAGTAAAACTCACCAAGTGTATGAGTTTAACTGAACTTTGAATGGTTAAGCAATATGTATTATTTTAAAAATTAAAAAAAGTTAAACTAAAACAGGCAGTGTAGAAGAAAAGATTGTATCTACATCTAAATTCACTACAAAACAGTTCTTTGATTCACAATTATTCTCTTCCTATCTCACAGTTAATATACCTCTTTGTGCACAAAATTTCCTCTCAGATATTTAAACATGACTTAAAATTTAACTGATGCATTTGAAAAGATAAAATAGCCTTATTTGCCATCCCCAAATTGATATGGCTGCATCCTGGTGATTGTAAAAACAATGCCAACTCAATCAGAGAAAAAAAAGAACAACACAATGGCTTAGGCCAACTGCTCATAAATGTCACATACACTTGCACAGACTGAGATTAGCATGTCTGCTAGGTCATAAGGGCACAGTCATTTCAGTTCAAAACTCCCCAAATTCACTTACCTTTTGTTTGTCATCTGTTATGACATTTGAAGCTCAATTTGTGTGCCTGCCTTAGAATGCCCTATCTCATTGTTCTGAATTTGAAGTTGTATTCTCCAAAGAAGGAAAACATTGGCATTTGTTCTCCATACCCACAAGTGCTTATTTACAAATGATATTTCTAGAAGTGGAGTTAAGGGCTTCTCTAACACAATCCAAAGTACCTCTTGCAAAGGGGATAGATTACTAAAGCAACAAATCAATGTATATTGGATATGGGGGGGAGGGGAAAGTCAGACACACTTCTTCCACCAGTATCCTACTATCCAGCCACAATAAATTTGTTTCCCACCTCCCCACCCCCACCTTGATAGGTATTCATAGATGTCTTTCTTGACAAACATAAAACAGAAATACCCAATGTGAAAACAAAGGAGCGTGTGCCTGGCTAGTAATAACTCAGTAATCAGCAACTCCTCCCATGAACACCGTTGTTTGATCCGTTTCCACATGCAAACTTCTTTCTGCTTATAAATCAGGAGACTAAAGGGAAACAAATACATACGCATCCCAGTGCTCCAACACCCATCCCAAGCAAGCCTCATCCTGTGTCACTGCCTCAGTCATGCAAATTACACCAGAGCTGTCAGTTGACTAAGATTAATGACACTGCGCCAGCTTCTTTGTTTCTCTCTGCGGCCGTTTAGTGTGAAATACTATCCAAAAACATTATCTATCCTCGATTAATCCCACAAATTTGTTCACACGATGCACATTGTTTAGGGCAATTTACAACAGGAACATACTGAGCACAATTGCATTTAATTACTTGGGTTCTAATTACATTCATTAAAGGCTAATAAAATAAATGAAACAGCTTTAAAAGCTTCTGCAAAACACATGGGTCTTGTCTCCCTAGTGAAACATACAGTAGATGTTTGATGTGAAACACGATTTTGACCATATATGTGTATTTATAGATTTACATACATACATACTCTGTGCAGCATAGGAGGGAGATTTTAAATCCTAAGCCATAAAGCTTCAACTGCTCTATGAATGCATTTATTTAATGAGTGGCTGACAGGTTTTAGGAGCCTCGCACTATTCCTTTTATTTTATGTGCAGAAAAGAGAAAAACAAATCCATTTCAAAATCGCCTTTGAATCTTAATTGTTCCCACCTGCAGGGCCTGGATACTCAACTCTGGCTTTTGCCATGCCCATTTCGACAGGCCACTGACCAGCAAAACTGGAATGTGTTCCACTCAAGCTGGCTTCTAGAGAGCATTTCCATCAGGTTCAGTCCCAAAACTCAGTTGAGACTGTTGGCTAATTCTCCTCTAACACTGTGGGAAACTGTATAATCTAGTATGTGGAAAGTTATAATTTAAATCACACTGAATTGATTTGTCTGTTTGTTTGTTTTTGTGGTTTTTCCAGACAGGGATCCTCTGTGTAACAGTCCTGGCTATCCTGGAACTTCCTTTGTAGACCAGGCTGGCTTCAAACTCACTGAGATCCTCCTGCCTCTGCCTCCCAGGGCTGGGATTAAAAGCATGCACCACCACTGCCTGGCACCAGTAAGGGTCTTAAAAGTGAACTTTGTGTGTATACGTGTGTGGTATATGTCTATACATTTTGCACACATGTGGGGGATGCCCATAAACATATGTGTGCATGTGTGTGAGTCTAGAAGTTGATATGTGTCTTCTATCTCTCCACTTTTTAGTTTTTAGTGTTGTTGTTTTGAGATCAAGTCTGTCACAGACCACAAAGCTTACTAGTTGGCTATACTCGCTGGCCAGCAAGCTCTGGGGATCTTCCTGAGTCAGCTATTATAAGCTTATGCCACATCTTGTTGTTGCTGTTCTGTTTTGTTTTAACATGAGTGGGATCTGACATACTCATGCTTACAGAGCAAGGTGTTTACCAACTGAGCCATCTCTCCAACACTAAAACTTCCTTTTCAATGCATGATTTCTGACCATTTTCATGTATATTTACTGTATGATGTGTTTGGTAAATAATTGAGAAAGAAAATATATAAAATATCATTGTTGGTAACTATTCCAGGAAAAAAAATCAAGAAAACAATTAACAAAAAAATTAGTATTCTGAACTCAGCAAAGCCGACCCTTTCCAACTGGAGCTCTGAGCAACCCCCATGATCCAAAGACAAATGTCAGCTTAACTAATTACGTTGTATATCTACAAAGCCCATGCTCAGATTATGGGAAGCACAGACAACTTGCACCTGGCAAGGCTGTATTGTGCCTGATAAGGTACTGGTAATGTTTGGCACTGGAAAACGGGATGGAAACCCCTAAACCTAATGCATGAGGCACACATTTTTCAACAAAAACATTTGATTCTGCTATAGATAACAAATGACATCTTTAAAAAATTAATCGTCTAGAGGATGGCTGTGAGAAACACCTGGATTTAGGATTTTGCCTGAATTCACCTTTGTTAAAATTAAAGATTTTTTTAAATCAAAACTTAAAATCCTTTGGAAATAGCCTGTTGGTGTCTTTTCAATAGTAGAGTTATTTGACACAATACATTTTTCTCTGGGTATCTGCCTAATGAATATATCCTCATGTGCATACAAAGAAAGTCAGAAAAATAGTTATGGCAGCTTGGTTTTTTATGGAAGAAAAAAGTAGAGGCTTTCCTCATATCGATCTGACATGGACACATATTCTGAAGATCTATACAACCATGAAGGATTTGGGCAAGTCCATATGTGAAATATGGACTGTTTCCCAAAAACCAAGTTATAGAATAACACATACTATAAGGAGTGAACAAGATAAAATTGTATGTAAGGATGTGTGTGTCATCTGGAAGAATAAGAAAAAAACTGGTAGCGAATGGTAACCTCTGAAGTGATAAGAGTCCACATGGGTCAGCTGGATTTGGTGTCATACACCTTCAATTTAAACCTAAGGAGGGTGAGGAAGGAAGTTGATAAAATACATTTTAAAAATTTGAAGTTACATGTATGAGAAGAAAGTCTCCAGAGAAAAATAGATTTTATGAGTTACTCTACAAATGGGAACATTAAGTAGATTGTTTTTATAACAATGTATTCGCCAAGTATGGTTGCACATATATATATATACATTAAGTATTTAATATCTATCACAAGCATAAACAAAAAATGGTAGTTTCCCAAATTTTGTAACTAGTAGCTCTTCAGTACATGATCTGGTTGAATTTCTCAATATATATATATATATATATATATATATATATATATATATTAGGTGAGGGGTTAGAATTTGAACATCTCATTATTTTCTCACTCAGGTATCACCCACACGGAGGCTCACAACCATCTACAACTCCAGTTCCCACATAGCCAATGCCCTTTTCTGACCTTTGTGGGCGCCGCATGCATGTGGTTCACAGACATACACGTAGGCAAAACACCTACATACATAAAAATAAATACATTAAAAATCTAAAGAAAACAGCAGTGACTGAATTGTTTGGCTTATTTCTTGTTTCTTTATATCAATATGCAACTGCTTGTGGGCAGACTACGTCCACACCTTATACAGTGACTGGTTTATAAATGCGTGTTGAAGTCCTATCAGTAAGTAAATGAAAAATATAAATGAAGGGGATGTTTTCTTCCTTTCTTCCTAGCATATGCCCTTCCCTAGAGATGGAGTGTTTATTAAACTACCCCATGGCTTGTTTGTGTCAAGAACTCCGTGAGAGTTCGTTGAATAGAGCACTCCTGCAACATCATTCTAAAATTGCAAAAGCAGCTTTATCCAGGGCAGGAGACTCAACATTAAAGTTTCCCTTGAAAGCCTCAGACCTAAAGCCGGGCGTTGGTGGCACACGCCTTTAATCCCAGCACTCGGGAGGCCGAGGCAGGCAGATCTCTGAGTTCAAGGCCAGCCTGGTCTCCAGAGGGAGTGCCAGGATAGGCTCCAAAGCTACACAGAGAAACCCTGTCTTGAAAAACTAAAAAAAGGAAAGCCTCGGACTTGACTCACACACCTACACAGACACTGTAAATATGATCTATTTTTCATAAAAGGGAAAGAATCGTGGTGTTTAACAAGTCCTAGAGTACTGACTCAGTGTCTTTGGAATTTGATTTTGTGCAGAGATTTAAAGAAGTGTTTCGAATGCCTTGACCGTTCTAAGAAACAACAGCAGAAGACTTTAAGAATAGAGCAATGGTGGTTCTTCAGACAGTGGGAAACTCCTCTACATCTTGACACTTTGGAGCAAAAGACTCCAGGTCCTTCTGTACATTAGAAAGTGTCTCCATTGTATGCACACAGATGTGTCGTCCCTTCCTACAGTTCCTGAAGCCTCTTGCTTTATTCATGAGGATGCACAGTGGGGCAGGAAAAGACACACAAATAATACCCCTCTGTACTCATGAGTGTTAGCCATTTCTTTCCTTTTCTCTTTTTCTTTCCCCTTTTCTTTTTCAACCTACCTCTGGGAAACTGAAAGGAGCTGCTCCACGTAAGCACCAGAGAAATATATAACTACAAACTGCAAGCCCATGACCTCAATCCCCAGTGCCCCTTGCCCCTCATTACAGCAGCAGTTGGTGTAGGGAAGGATTAAAGAGGGCTAGAAATCATTGGGTGAGCACACGAGGTCTCAGAAACTTGACCTTGGTTACTTAAAGCACAGAGTCCCCACTAAAAGCGAGTCTATGAGGAGAATTAAAAACAGAACAAGGAGAGGTCAGGAGAAGTACAGGAGCGCTAACAAAGATGAGGTTGAAAGAGAAAAGAAAAACCTCCAAAACAGACATCTTTCCTTCCACTAGGCAGGCATGGACACCACCAGGAAACATGCTGGGTTTTGCCACTAACCAAAAATGCAAAAGACCCTCCCACCAGACACACCAGAGCAGAAGCCAGACAATAGAGGGCTTGCCAAGGCTACTCAGCAAGCCCCAGACTTCTTAAAGCACTTTCTAATGAAACAGAATGAGAGTGAGTGAGTCTCCCTCTCTATCTGATAGCTTTTATTATCTGGATCTATGAATTACCCAGTTTTAATGGGAAATACAAGAAGAGATTACAAAGGCACTGACTAGTAAAATATTTTTACAATTGTGAAACTTACAGCAAGGCTTGTTTCTTTTCTGGAAAAGTAAAGTAAGGGCAAGGGGCTAACGCCATAAAGCATATGCCCGTGGCAACAGCCCCAGTGGGGGCATGAACTCAAAAGCATTTCAGAAAACCTACACTTAGAAGTGAATGATTCCCAGCTGTCAGCAACAATGGGGGCACATTATTCATTGTTCCTTCAGGCCTGTGTTCTGTGGCCCTTGGGAGGAGGCCTGGTCTTTCAGGGACTCTAGTCATTGGTAAGGAAACTGAGGCATGTAACTTGGACTCAGAATAAATGACTGGCCCCAAGAAGTGTGCATCCTGAAATTAGCCGCTGCTTGCTGAGCTCTGAAAGAAAAGCCCAGTAGTCAACTCTTTTCTTTCTTACAAACAACCTTTAGAGTGGCATGTAATGGTTCCATAATAGGTTGAACTTTCCAAAACATGTTCTTACACTTTCAAAGACAGATAAGCTAAATCTTGTCACAAAAAGATGGCAAGATGTGTGTGTCGAAATCTTTCTCTTTGCAAAACTCTGTCACCATTTCTTGCTCCCTGTATAAACAAACAAGTGAATCTTCTAGAACACCGCTGTCCAAAATGCATATAACTTGATATGTTTGCTCAATTTAAATGTTTATAGTAGCCAAAATAAAAAAGGAAAACTAAGCAAGGGAAATTGTTTTCATGATACATCTTATATAAACCAATGTATCAAAATGCTTAGAAATGATAACATAAAATTGTGCTATACTTTTATACTAATCTTACTTTATTTTAGTTTTTTGTTATTTACTTCCTTTTTTATCATTTTTAATTTGAATTAGAAACAATATTGTTTTACATGACAATCCCAGTTCCTTTCTCCCTCCCATCCTCCCCCAACTAATCTTACTTTAAAAAAAAAAATCTTATTTAATTTTATGTGAAAGGAATGGCACATGCATGTGGGTGCCAGAGGTACTGGATCCCCCAAAACTTGGAGTTATAGGCAATTGTGAACTGCTGGATTTGGGTACTTAGAGCAGGACTCAGGTTCTCTGCAAGAGCGGTACCTGCTCTTAACCACTGAGCCACCTAGCCAGCCTTTAATTGATACTAAAATTTTGAAATCTGATGTAATTTGTACCTGAAGCATACCTCCATAGGATTAGCCACCTCTTTGAACAGTATGGCCCTACCCTACCCTATTTCTTACTTATTTGTTTATTTTTGCAATTAGGAGGCCCTACTGCACCAGTTTCTTTATTATGTATCTAGACTAAAAAAACTTTAAAAGTAGTGACTTGAGTTACTTCCAGTGCTTTAAAGAGAAAGATTTGGAAGATAACAGCATATACTCTTTAGTGATAAGGATGATTAGATGAATATGTTTATGAATATACCAGCTCCTAACTGACACATACCATTATCAACCAGTAATAACAGTGTACTTATTTCTTGTAAAGCATAGCACTAAACATCAAACCGTGAAGCTCTATTATGTACTCGATAGCTCTTTCAACACCAAGCTTCCAGTTGGCTCTAAAGTGTTAAACAATTCTTAAGTGAGGCAGATTCAGCATCAAACAAGGACAGTAAAGGCAGACTTCAAACCTTGCCTCTCTTCTTTATAAACATTTTGACTTTGTGCAAAGCATTTTCTCCACGCAAATTTTTCATCTACTTATTGGTGGAATAAAGGCTAGATACCCTCAAATGAACTGTCAAGTTTTAATAGGCTGTGGCTGGATAACAAAACTTACCTATCTTTAATCAAAGAGCACATTCTTCACACTTCAATGATATGTATGTACTGTTCACCTGAGTTTCCAACTTGATTATCACTATGTAGTTCATCTAGTTACTCTAGGCCTTAAGGGAAGTCTCACGTAGACCTGACTCGACAATCAGAGTCTGAGTATGTCAGACTGTGGCACAGAAGAATGAGACAAGCACACACTTTGTCTTGGCATGACACATTTTCACTCTGTGTGACTTGTTTCACTTTCCACCTTTGCCAAATTAAAATTAACATTAAAAAGTATTTCTTTATATTATATAAATGGGGAAATTGAGAGGAGTTGGGCTAACATCCACACTCCATTGGGTATAATAGATGTTTCCCTTGTAGACAGTACGCACTATTTATGAAACCCCACAAACCTATATTTTCTTACCTTCTTCTAATCCTCTGAACCCGACACCCTGTCCATCCCTTCTGGAGTCATATGTCCTTATTTGAACTCTCCTTATGGTTTGAGATATTATCCTATGGGTTGGTACTCAGGGGCTATCTGATTAGAATGCAAGCACTTTGAGGACAGAAGACTTACAATTCTCTGTCTCCTAGTGCTGAATTAAATGGTAGTTTTTATTATTTAGTAGACTTTTCTGTTGATGGAATAATAATTCACTAGATATTCTTTAAAATAGTTCGTGATTTTTGTCTCATTGGAGTGAAACCATTTTACTGGCAAAAAATTGCCAATTTTTTGCAACCTGATATATACAACATACTAATATTTTAATGAAAGATGGGTAAAATGATCAAGTAGAAGCACGTTGATATTAAAGTTAGAAGGCTGACCCAACAGCAGAGCTGTATGCCACCATCCAGAGCAAGCCAGAGTCCATGTCCATAGAGTTTCTTTGGTCAATGAGAACTGCTGGAGATAGCCAGTCTCATGCTCCCAAACTTTAGTGAGTGCAATTAGACATTGAGGATCAAGATTATTTAAAAGTCAGAGGTACCTATCATAAAGTCTAGTCAATGGTGAAAGTGACTGACAGGGGCTAACAAAGTTTCTATAAGTGGACTGGGATAAAGAGCAGGAAGCTGGAATGTGGATGCTTATTTGAAAGTACAAGGTGTGCCTGCTCACTCTTATTGGCCTGGAGCAGAAAGATGAAGAGCCAACTCACATTAGATGGCATACGGCTACCAGAACTAATACCAGAACTAATACCAGAACAGGAGGTCTTAGAGATGCTATAGAGCAAGATGAAGTTTAGATACCACCCTGCTATGATAAATCTTTCCGCCCAAAGCCACTGAGCCCCACTGCCACATGTGCACTTTATGCCAGACACCTGCCTGAGTTAAGCCTAAATGAATACACAGAAACTTGTATTAGGTTCAAAGCTGCTTGGCCAATGACTAGGATTCTCATCTGTTAGCTCAGTCTTAACTATCATAAACCTATATATTTTATAAGACTTATCTTATCGGAGGCCTTATTGGCGTCCCTCCTTGCCAGTGGATCACATTGTGCTGCTGGAGGAGCAAGGGGGAAAGGGACCCTTCCTGTTTCTCCTTCCCTTAAATATGAGTCTCCTTGTTATGTCACTTCCTGCCTGGATCACCACTTCTCTACTACATTTCCCAGAATCCTCTTTGACTCCTAGTCCCATCTAATGCTGTCTCATTGGCCAAACAGTATTTAATTTAACAATCAATAAAATAAACATACACAGAAGTACTTCCCCCATCACTACCCTGCTGAGGTTGAGCCCAGGGACTGAGTGCTCAACCCATAGATTAGGGGCTTTAGTACTTACATTTAGCTATATGCTTAATAGAAGGCTTATGATTTGTTGAACAATTAGTAGATCATTTGTATCGTTGGTTAGATAGCTTTAATATCAAATCCATTCTCAATCCCAGTCTTGGTTAAATGTCTTTCATTTAAAGAAAAAGTAAGCTTATGACTGTTTTAACATTAAACAAGAAATGCATACCCATAAAAAATAATACAGGACTGTGGGGATGGTTCAGTAAGTAAGGCACTTGCTGCACAAGCCTGATGGCACCAGTTCAGATCCCCAGAACCCAGGCAAAAGCAGAACATAGACTGCAGACCTGTCATCTTAAACTCTTACCAGGAAATGGAAGATGAGACAAGAGATCTGCCTAATCTCACAGGTCACCTAGACTGAAATACACAGTGGAAGACAAACAAAAGAGACCTTTCCTCAAACAAAATCCAAAGGGAAGGATTGACACCAAACGTTTCTTCTGATCTCACACTTACACCATGGCATGGGCAAGCCCCAACAGAAATACAGCAACACATGGTACCCCATAAACACACACAAGTTTCATATTTTATGTATTGGTTTGAATTTTAAAATTTTCTATTCCAAATGAAAAGAGAGAGAGAGAAAGAAAAAGAAAGTCATTTTTCTAACCTGAGGTTATGAACACGGGTTAATATGACAGTAGAGTGGATGGTCTTCCTGGATTTAGGAAGAGAGATTTTTTATCTGTTCTCCTATCTATGGAGTAGTAAGAAGTCTGTTTAGAAAGATTCACTGTGGTCACCCACCACATCACTGTTCCTACTAACAACACAGTTGTTCTCTTTGCAAATAATAATCTACATTATAATCACGGATATGGTAGATAAGGTAGCAAAGCTATGTATGTAATACAACCAAGGATTAGAGTTCTCAGGGTCCCTACACACAAAAGGATGGAGAAGGAATGAGAGATGGGAAAGCAGACTGAGGGGGAGGAGTCTGGTCAAAAAAGGAGAGTTTCAAAACCCCTACTCAAATACTTGTTTTCAAAAAGGTTTACCCAGCATTCCAACTTTGGCTCCTGCAGTCGTTGGCTTTTAGCAAGGCCTGGCAAAAGATTAAATCCAGCTTAAGCAGAAAACCAACCAAAGAATCGAAAACTTTTCTTATGTCTGCACCATGGAGTGTGAGACAAAGAGGCAATTGGGGAAATGCATGAAATTGCCACCATTCGAATCTGAGAGCTAGGCAATCCTTTGTCTTTATTGGGATTAAACATATGAGCCAAAGTCAATGGTGCCAGACCTGGTGGCATACGACAATAACCCAACACCCAGGAGGCAGAAGCAGTAGGATCACAAGTTAGAGGCCATCCTAGGACTCAGAGTGAAATGCTGAATTAAACACAAAAGAAAACAAAACAGAGATGAGTAGAAACATAGGTAAAAATCAGAGGCCCTGTTAATGATTCCTTTAACTCACACATAAATCTGTGTTGAGAACTAATTCCTTACTTTATCACCAAAGTCCTTCATTGTGCTTCTTAAAATTTTGTCCCTACATGTAACAGAACCTGGAGAATTTAGAATGTAACTTGGTTTTGGTTTTCACCAGATACTGCGGAAATGTGACATTCAAGCAATAAATTGTTTTCCTCTGAATATAATATTAGATATTAACATACAAAGGTAACATGAAAACGATTAACCTTAACAGCCATTCATTTTCTTCTAATATACTTTGAAAATATCTTAAGTTTGTATCAGGCTGAAAATTGGCAGTGAGGTTAAGAATGTCTATTAAACATATAGTACCCCCAAAAAGCTCTAGCATTTTCCTGTTTGTTTAATATATTATTGTCCTCATCTGTCCATGCATGCTACATATTAGCGTAGGGCTTTTCCAACTTTTTAAATTCCATTACTTTAAAATATAAAGCTCTATGTCTGTGATATATTACTAATGCTAACAGATAAGATCACCCAATTATAAACTTCAGTTTGCTCTTATTAATGTAGCAAATGAAGCCATGGAGTGAGTGAGATCTCATTTTGGATAAGGTCCCACTTCTTGTTAAATGTTGTTCTTTCAGAGCTGGGCATACATCATCATTGATGTAACAATAACAGATGTCTTATTTGTGGATTCCTCTCCTGTCTGCCTCACAGCAATGATTTTACTACTTGTGAAGGATTACGAAAAATTATGGGAGGATTTACATGAGGTCTCTGCAGTATTTATTTAGAAGTCAAGTATAATATTGTTTTTCCAAACCCATTAACCAACACAACTTAATCCTAACTCAAAAGACCTGCATTATTTTCCCCTTAGTCAGCCTGTGTGATTATGGTTTCAGAACCATTTGTCAATAAACGTTGGGTTAGTCACGACAGCAGATGTGGAGTGGGGGTGAGAAGATTCAGTCTTCCTATTGTTCTGGAAACACTAAGATCCTGTTTTGCAAGAGTAGCTAGCTAAAGGTTTTATAGTCTGAACCAACAGAGTCTGTTCGTTTTCAAACTGGCTGGACTTTCCATGACAGTGGTCCTCAATCAAAGAGTTGGGAATTGGCTTGCTTTCAGGCTTAACTGAAGTTCTGATGGTTTTTATGAATTAGTAGAGAATAAAGACAATAGACATTTGGAGATTATTCAGCACCTTCTGGTCACTTCCCTTGTTTCTTAAATACTTCAAGAGAAAGCCACAAAATCGGGCTTTAAACTTCACGGTGTTGAGCAGTCCTAGGGCTGTGTCCTTACATACCATTGACAACACAATGCTCTGGATGGGAAAAATGTCCGAGTTCAAGTACGTAAGCACTGAGTTGGGAATGCCTCTTAGGAAATAGTTTGTGGGCTTTCTTACTATTTTAGGAATTGCTCACAAGACCATATTTAACATTCCCAAGAATGCATTAGTGCAATAATCTAGTATTGTTTACTTAAAGGGTAGACACAGACTTGGTAACTCCATTTCCCCTACAAGTTGGGTATAGAACCTGTGATATGCCTTTTTTTTTTTTAATTCTTCTCTCATATAGTACATCCTGACCACAGTTTCCCCTCCATCTACTCCTCCCAGTCCTTCCCTTTACCTCTGTTGTCCTCAAGAGTCTGCCCTCTGTTTCCCTTCAGAAAAGAGCAGGCCTCCCTGGGATATCAACCGAACACGATATAACAAGTTACAATAAGACTAAGCACATACCCTCATATCAAGGCTGGACAAGATAACCAAGTAGGAGGAAAAGGGTCCCAAGAGCAGCAAAAGAGTAGAGACATCCCTCCATTCCTATTGTTAGGAGTCCCACAAGAACACCAAGTAACACAACTATAACATATATGCAGAGGACCTAGCTCAGATCCATACAAGTTCCATAATTGTCACTTCAGTCTCTTGAGTCCACATGAGCCTTGATTCGGTGGGCCACATTTTTGTAGAATTCTTGACCCCTCTGGCTCCTACAGTACTTCTTCCCATCTTCTACTGCATTCCCCAAGCTCTGCCTAGTTTTTGGTCTATATCTGTTCTCATCAACTGCTGGATGAAGCTTCTCAGATGATAATTGGTCTTTGAGCATAGCATAATTATCAATAAGAATAATTTCATGCCAGGTGGTAGTGAAACACGCCTTTAATCCCAGCACTTGGGAGGCAGAGCTAGGTGGATCTCTGTGAGTTTGAGGCCAGCCTGGTCTACAGAATGAGCTGTAGGATAGCTAGAGCTGTTACATAGATAATCCCTGTCTAGAAAAACAACAACAATAATAGTAATAATAATAGTAATAATAATAATAATAAAGAAAGAATAATTTCATTGACTATTTTTTCCAGTCATGCTTGGTTCTATCCTAGGTCTCTGGGCTATCCAGCCTCTGGTTCTTGGCCATCCAGGCCTTGTCAGGCATTGGTTCCTTCTCATGGCATAGTTCTCAAGTTGGACCAGTCATTAATTGGTCACTCCCACAAGTTCTGCACCACCTATAGGCAGGACAAAATTTAAGGTGAAGGGTTTGTGGCTTGGTTGGTGTTCAATTCCTGTCACTGGAAGCCTTGCCTGGTTATAGAAGATGGTTGGTTCAGGGCCTGTATCTCTCATTACTAGGAATCTTAGCTAGGATCACCCTCATAGATTCCAGGGAGTTTCCATTGTACTAGGTTTTCCACATTACCCTCAAAATGTCCCCTAATTCTAGTCATCTCTCCCAATACTCTCCCTCCATCTGTCTCCCTCCAGCCTGTTTCCATCCTATTAACCCCCAGTATACCCATGAAATCTATTCTATTTCCCCTTCCCAGGGAGATCCATGCATCCCCCACTGAGTCTTCCTTGTTACCTAGCCTCTCTTGGTCTGTATATTGTTGCATGATTATCATTTATTTAACAACTAATATCCACTTACAAGTGAGTGCATACCACGTTTGTCTTTTTGGGTCTGAGTTACGTCACTGAGGTTGATTTTTTAATAGTTCCATCCATTTGCCTGCAAATTTCATGATGTCATTTTTTTAGCAGCTGAGTAATACTCCATTGTGTAAATGTGTCACATTTTCTTTATCCATTCCTCTGTTAAGGGACATCTAAATTATTTCCAGTTTCTGGCTATTAAGACTAAAACAGCTATGAACATAGTTGAGCAAGTGTCCTTATGGTAGATGAATCATCCTTTGGATATATGCCCAGGAGTGGTATATCTGGGTCGTGAGGTGGATTGATTCCCAATTTTCTGCAGAACCACCATATTGATTTCCAAAGTGGTTGTACAAGTTTGCACTCCCATTAACAATGGAGGAATATTCC
Organism: Cricetulus griseus; assembly: GCF_003668045.3. Classification (NCBI taxonomy): domain Eukaryota; kingdom Metazoa; phylum Chordata; class Mammalia; order Rodentia; family Cricetidae; genus Cricetulus; species Cricetulus griseus. Next base: position 62,945,757 of record NC_048599.1, on the reverse strand, counting down.
CTTTGCTCCACATCCTATCCAGCATGAGCTGTCACTTGTGTTTTTGTTCTTAGCCATTCTGATAGGTGTAAGATAGAATCTCAAAGATATTTTGGTTTGTATTTCCCTAATGGCTAAGGATATTGAATACTTCTTCAGGTGTTTCTCAACCATTTGAGATTCCTCTGTTGAAAATTCTCTGCTTAGATCTATACCCATTTTTAATTGGATTATCTGGTTTGTTGTTGAATTCTTTATACATTTTGGATATTATGTCAGATACCCTCTGTCAGATGTGGAGTTGATGAAGATCTTTTCCCATTCTGTAGGCTGCCAATTTGTCCTATGGAAAGTGTCCTTTGCCTTACAGAAGAAGCTTTTCAGTTTCATGAGGTCCCACTCATTAATTGGCGATCTTAGTATCTGTGAAATCAGTGTTCTGGTCAGGAAGTTGTCTCCTGTGCCAATGCATTCAAGGCTATTTTCTACTTTGTCTTCTATCCTGCTCAGTCTATCTGGTTTTATGTTTAGGTCTTTGATCCATTTGAACTTGAGTTTTATGCAGGGTGATAGGTTTGTGTCTATTTGCATTATTCTACATGAAGACATCCATTTATGCCAGCACCACCTTTTGTTGAAGACACTCTCTTATTTTCATTGTATATTTCTGGTTTCTTCATCAAATATCATGTGTCTGTAGGTGTGTGGATTTATGTCTGGGCCTTTGATTCAATCCCATTGATTAACATTTTGTTTAAAACTTACTTTTATTTTTATTTATGTGTCCGTGTGTATGTTACAAATGTGCTGGTGTTCACAGAAGCCAGAAGAAGGTGTGGGATTCCCTGGAGCTCTAGTTATAGGCGGTGGTTGTAAATCACTCGATGTAGGTGCTAGGAACTGAACTTTGGTCCTCCTGCAGAACAGCAAGTGCTCTTAACTACTGAGCCGTCTCTCCAGTGTCATAATATATCTAGTTTCATTCTCTTCTTAGAGCATTGCAGTCAGAATCTAGTTAAAGAAACATGCTTTTGAGAATTCATGAAGAGACAATGATCACTTGGTGATGAAAGCCAGACAAGAAACAGTGAAGCAACCAGCAAAGAACTTTCCCGTGTCCAACGGACAAGGGAGGGGCGTCCCGAAGCTAAAACACCAGAGCTGTCTGGCATGACTTAAAGCTCCAGAAAAAGATCACCGGTGGGAACCAGGATGCGAAGAGAGCCATAGACACAGAAAAATTTGGCTGCCACCAGAGGAGCAGTTTCCCTGCTCCAGCAGACTCAGGGTTAGTATTAGGCTGGTACTGTTGTTTATGCCCGTCTTCATAACCATCCCATTGGCTCAAGCTCCATTACCATCTGAATTATCTCAAAAACATCTTCTCCCCAGCTAACCAAAGTTTTATTAGGGTCTCCATTCTGTCATTACTGCTATTGTTATCTACTATGCAGTATCTGGGCAGAGATGACACTTCTTAGCTAAGGAGATATAGCTTCATTCACATACCAGATATGTGTTTTTATTGAGCCCTGACTATTACTTGAGGTTTTAAGTAGTTTACCCTATGAGCTCTTTGTGTTGCTTGTGTTTGCTTTGTTTTTTGTTTGTTTGTTTGTTTTTGTTGTTATTTTGGGGGGTTTGTTTTGTTTTTCGAGACAGGGTTTCTCTGTGTAACAACTCTGGCTGCCCTGGAACTTTCTTTGTGTACAGTGCTGGCCTTGAACTCACAGAGATCCACCCACCTCTATATCTCAAGTGCTAGGATTAAAGGTGTGTGACACCACCACCTGGTACTTTGTTCTGCTTTTACAGAATCTTGAACTTTCTGGAAATCTGTACTCTCAATATTAAAAAAATATCATTAACAGCAACAATGCACTTTCATTCTAGAGAGCATATGGTTTGGGAAGCATATAATAGGAAGATTGGGAAAGAAACAGTAAAATCCGGGGGCGGGGGAGGGGGGTTCGGGGATGGTATAACCAATGGCAGAGGCAGTTTCATGGAAATGCTTCCAGTGTACATAAAGAAGGCAATACACACCCTTGAATTAATAGGAATATATATTCTAATTAATTGACAGCAAGAGCTGTTGATAGAATGAAAGAATGGATCTCCAGCTCCCCAAGCAAACACACAGACACAGCTAGATAAATTGCTGGGACTCTGTCTATATAATATATGGAGCAGCCCGGCACTAATCAGCCTATGTTTCCCTGCCTTCCATCTATTATTGTAGATTTGGGCTTCTTTTTCATACTTACAGCAAGCATGCACATAAGAGGAAATCCAGAGGTGGGAATTAGAACAAAGAGAAAAATAAAAATTCAAAGGGAATACTTCAATTCAGATAAAATGGCCAGCACATCACACACTTGAGGAGTCCATTACTTTTTCTAAAATCAAAAATGATGCTGTTTTGTTGCATTGCATGTTCCAGAAGTGACCAGTTATTTTGAACATTTTCTTATCAAGTGCCCCAGGACCAAAGCACATCATATACAGAGATTAGGACTAGAAATGTGGTCTTCCTGTTACAAAATGCATACACCTCTTTGCCTAACTAGCAGTTTTCTTCAGATTATAAGTAGGCTCGAAGTACAGTTCAAATGATGGAGTGCTTGCCTAGCAGGCACAAGGCCCTGAGTTCTATTCTCCAGCACTGAAACAGACAAACAAAAATCTCTGGGTGAACTAATAACTCATGAAAATTCATCTACATACTTGTCAAAATCCTAGAAAATGTTAAAGTAAGACACAAAAGCCGAAGGAGGAGCTTTCCTGCAGCCTGTGCACTGGTCTAGACTCCTGCCTTTTTCTTCCAGTGCTGCCTTACGAAGTGAAGTCATGACGCAAACAGGTTCTTTACTGGACTGTTAAAAGAGGTGTGTCTGTGTGTGTGCACGCTTTGTACTGATTCTGCAACATGGAAATATTTTAAGACACTATTCATACAAGCCCTTTATTCTAATAAGCAATTGATTAGCTAGTACTGCACATAAAGTGAGAATAATTGTAAATTGCCTAAACAGTCTAGAAATAGTCCCCATAGGAGTGCCAAATTTGCAAGGCATAATATTAGGAGAGCGATGGAAACTTGAATAAACTTCTGTAAATTAAAATGAGTTCTTAACGATGCCTCTGCCAAGCTAATATTATTTTTACCGTTTACTAAACTCTTCACTTGGTGCCAGGATCTGGATTTAGAGGAAGGATCATCAAAATGGAGTCAATCTCTGCTCTCTACAATTGGTAGTTTAAACTAAGCATGATGGCCCTTCCCTCTAATCCTGGCACTCAGCCTCAGGAAGCTGAGTCAGGAGGATGGCTGTAAATTTGATAGCAGCTTGAGCTATACAGTGAGTTCCAAGCCAGCTCAGGCTAAAGTGTGAGATAATGAGTAAATAAACAAATAAATTTAAAAATCTGTAGCTTCGAGGAAAAGCTGAAAGTATTCTAGTTGTCTGTAACAACAATATTAAATGCTATTGTGCATTCAGGATCACATTTTTTTATAGAATATGAAAGGCATCCATTAAAATGCTTAGCCCACAGACTGTTAATGGGAAAGCCTTCACATACATACACAGGACTTTAATCAAGACATGGTGTTGGACCAGGAGTAATCAGAGAACATCATCTCTGGATCCATAAAGAGAAGGCAAGAGCAGGCAAGCTGGCAAAACAAGCATGTGCATTAAGTTATGCAGAATATCAAGAACCCACAAAGCATTAAACAGTGCAGGTAAAATCAACAGATAACAAAAAATCCTAGTGGGAAGAATGTATGCTAAGGGGACGGTTACTGTTTTGTCTCTGCAGCCAAAATGAATGCCTTCCTCAAGTGAAAAAGAAATAGACAGATGTCCCACATTAGGCACTGTGAGGGAAAGGAGCATTTTGGAAGGAGCACAAGGCATTCAGAACTCAACATTACCTTTCTGCAACCCACCCAGAGTGGCTAAAGAGAAAAATCATTTCCCCAGCTCGTGAATGCATAAGTGTTTCAGTCCCCGGATGGCAATTGGGAACTTGGTGTCTTTGCCATCCAGAAGGCTCAAACCACTTATTAAGACTGCTTGAAATTTCTAGCTCACACCACAATAAAAGACACCAGATTCCTTGAGATCCAAGACCCAGAGAGATTAGTGCTGACACGCCATGAATTCATCTATGAACTTTAGCCTGTTGTAGGTTTTCTAAAATTGCATTAGGAGCATACTGTGTGGTACAAAAAGGCAGAAGAGAAAAACTTTGGTTGCTCAAGCTCAAGAAGAAATACCCAGAGCGTATTCTCTGCTCCTTTAATGCCCTGCAAAACTTTCTTATTGCGATGCAGAAAGAAATGAATTCTGAGTGTGAGTCAAACAGTAGGAGGCCGTTGCTGACAGCTGGATCGGCTGGAAAGCTGCTCACTTCTGAAAAATGCTGCAAGGAAAATTGTGAATTTCCTGCTTGGCATTCACTTTAATTCAGCGATACATTCCTTTCAAAATGTAAAATGCTAAGAAAATGGTAAATCAAGTGCATTTTTATTCGTTCATGACTGGAGAGTGTGTCTGCCTTGTGCAAAGACTAAATGCCTAAAGGCAAAGGGATCTTTCCTCTCAAAGGGAAAATGCTGTGGATAAAAACAAAGGTAGAGTTAGGTATTCTGAAAGATTCAGAGTCCGTCTCAGGGGAAATGGCCTTCATTTGAGAAGACCCTTAAACTCATTTTAGCCACCAAGCTACCAGTTAGCACATGGCAGGTGTAATTCACTAAACCCTGGTGGCCTGAAAGAATCAATGCTACCAAAGAGACAACCTTACCTACAGGGAGCAAATTAGGTGCTCACTGAATGTCTGATTATTTTGCCATTTATATTTATAGAGCCAGTGAGTCAACAAGTATTTATTGACACCCCCCCCCCAGGTTGCACTGCTCTCTAACAAATGTGTGGGAGCTTATTAGTGGTTAGACACAGTCTCTTGCCCTCAAGGAGATTTACAATCTAATCAAGTGGTAACTATCCTTTAAAATGGACACTTATGAATAAATACAACAAAAGGGAAATTAGAAAACATGTGTTGGAGATTTCTTTGAGGCACTGGGAAAATGTAGTATTCATAAATCAGGACAAACCTTGTAGAAGGTGCAACTGAGGAGTTTTGTTGCAGTTTCTTGTTTGTCATTTGGCTTCTTTTGTGTGGGGTTTTGGGTCTTTGAGTATTGTCTTATATTGTGTTCTTTTAAAAAGCAGGGGTCTGGTAGGACAACAAAAAGGAGAAAATTGCTAGAAACCTTCAGAAAAAATTCAGTTAAGAATTTTTTTTAGATTAAGCAAAGAGGAAAAATAGTAGTAGACTAGAATTAATCCTGTCTTATTTAAAAGGTTTAAAAAAAAGTCATTATCTGAATTACGAGAGAGAGTGTATTTTAGGGCTATGTCTGTCCAATGGGGAGGTTTTAAAGGACAAGATTCAGAACTAGGAAAGAAATCACATATCCCCAATTTCAGTAACTGTGAGTAAAGAATAGACAGCACCTCTGCCATGGACAGGACTCAAGAGTAAGATGAGGTGGGAGACAAACTGCTTATTCAGGCAGTGCTGTATAAAGGCTCTGTAGTAGGCTAGAGAAAAATGAACAAAACAGAAAGTGTCCTTTGGGTGATCTTTTGAAGCAGGGGTTAAAATGTGGCAGACGAGCTCAATTTTAGTTTTCCAGGGCTTAATAATGACCACAGGAGATCTGCTGAGGGCCAAGAGAAATCTGGGGACCAAAAGAGAAATTTGAGAAGAAAAGGAGCTGGGTTTGGCAGCTCATGGAGGCTGAGGTAGAAAGAGTGCTGTGAGTTCCAGGGCAGGCTGGGCCACATAGCGAGAGCCTGTCTCAGAATAAATATGTATGTAAATGAATATGCTAGATTGTAAGCCTACGAGAGGTTAGTCCTTAGAAAATGATAGGGTTTGCGTGAATGCCTCAGGAGGACTCTCCGCTGAGGGAGCAATAATGACAAAGGATGAACTATAGTTGTTCTCATTGTAAATGAATGATTTTATTACATCTTCATCATACTAACCGACTTTTAACCATGTTTTCTCCAGGATCCTGTTTGGAGTGGAAAGAGCAAAAACGTCTGAGACGGTGATAATTAAAACATAAATTTAGGAACACTGATCATATGAAGCCTCTCTGATACCTGATAACCCAAGGCTGCTGTCTGCATTGAGCATGTCCCTGGAGCTAGAGCACTCCCATCTCATTCAAGTCCAGTCTCACTCAGGCCTTGGCAGCTCTGCATGGTGTATAACAGAGATCAAGTGACTGATATCATATTGTGCAACATATGATCTTGTCTTAAACCTACTTGAGAATCCATTCCACTATAAAACTTTACAAAAATGGGTTCTATTTCAGAGGGATGCTGTCAGTGTTAAGCAAGATAACATATATGTGATAGAAGTATGTTATGTACAGAATAAACACAACTTATTAGTGTTCAGGGTTCTAGCAAACTCCTTAGGGCTACAGTATTTTTCAGATTCCTAATAGGAAGGATTACTAGTAGCTTCAGTGTTCTCAGTGGCTGGAAGGTGAAGTCAGGTGAGAAGACACCATTGCAAACAGTACAGAACATCCCGTTAAGAACTACGTCTTAAGTATCTGCATAGAGGAAGTGGCTAGCAGACAGAGGCACAGAGCAGCAGCACATGTACTGGAAAGTGGGGCAGCAAATAGGACCAACTCTTTTCCACTTGTTTTATTTTCTTTGATGACAACAATAGAGAATGGAGTGTGTGTTTTTTTTTTTTTGTGTGTGTGTGTGTGTGAGAGAGAGAGAGAGAGAGAGAGAGAGAGAGAGCGAGAGAGAGAGAGAGAGAGAGAGAGAGAGAGAGAAAGGAGAGAGAGAGAGAGGGAGAGAGAGAGAGAGAGGGAGACAGAAAGAAATACAGACAGACAGAGACTGTCCTGTACTGGAGTTAGATGATCTGTTGGTTCCATCATCCACTGTGTGAGTCTTGATAGAACTCAATTTGTCAGGCCTAGCAACAAACGCCTTAACCTGCTGAGTCATCTCACCAGTAGGAGAATGAAGTTTTTCACCAGAGGAATTAGGGGATTTCTTGGTTCCAGTTTGCCACCTCATCACTGGGTCCTATACAACAGATGTTCCTTCATGAATGAATTTTACAACCTTTAATTCAGACATGCTTACACAAAAGCTCTTGAGCTATATGCTGGCCTGTGATCTTCAGACCATGGAGTTTCTGAACTAACACATCACTTATACAAGGCAGTGGAGAACGTTAGCTAGCTTTCTGGTTATAGAGCTCTAACATCAAATAGACATTTGAGCTGAAGTTCTAGAGTTATGACTCTTCCCTGAGACTGCCCATTAATCACAAGACACTTGGACTCTGAGCCGGGTTTTATTTGTCTTAAAACTACTCCCAAGTCTTTCTGTGCCTCCTTGAGTCCCACCTCATCCAGCTCTAGCTCTGAATGTCCTTCCTTGTCATGTGCTATCTTTATGTGCAATTAATCAACAGCATTGATTCCACTGCCACTTGAGGAGGATCAGGCTTTAAAAAGCAAGGAATGACAACTTCATGGGTGGTAATAAAACCAAACCAGCCTATTTTTTTCCCTTGAAACCAAACTGAGGTCCATTAAAGAATTAATAATAGGGCAAGCAAGATGGTTTAGTGAGTAAAGGCACCTGCTACCAAGCTTGACAACCAGAGTTCAATTCCCAGGCCCCACGTGGTGGAAGGAGAGAACAATTTGTCCTTTGACTTGCACTTGAGCGCTAAGGTACATGTGTGCATGTTCACACACACATACACACACCAACCAGATTTTTTATAAAATGCTGATAGGATAATCTATATCCAAGATTGGTTTTTTAAAAAGTAAACAAACAGCTAGCTTTCTCAAAACAAACCACACATACCTAAAACTACCTTTGAAATAAGCATCATATGTCTCTGGGTAAAACCTATCTCTACTCCTTTTCTCTCTCCATCTAAACATCCTTATACTCTGCCTCAAGCCCAGTTTATAATGACACTTTTTTCCCCTCTTATCTCTCAAAGTGGTCTATCCTTTTCTCCAGCTTTGGGCACTCCCCTTCTGTATGTGAATTACCGATGTCTGTCTGTATGCTCCCCTTCCTCATTCAGCCCCTCTGCCCCTCAGTAATCACAGGCTGGGGAGGGGATTGGAGTGGAGGAGACAGGAGGTTGGGAACCTTCAGGTTTGAGAGGTTTGCCTGTCACAAAAATTAACATTCTAAATTTTGAAAAACTGCCCAAGTTTGAACACTGTCTGAACTTGATGGTACGTAAGTAATGAGCAACAATATTTGAAAGCCTTCTAACTTTTGTACACCTGGCTATGCCCCCCAGGAAATTCCTGCTGGTGACTGCTGCGTTAATTTTCCCCATGCATGGCAGACAATAGTGAAGAATTCCCACCAATCATCTCCCATGAATCCTGCATAGATGCTGTTAGCACAGCACTAGTATTTCAACATTCTTTTGGCTTTGCCATCTTTATGTTCATTCTAAATTAAGAAGTCTAAAGCAGATCTTATCAAATCCATGATATTGTTAAGAGCACTTCAAGGTCCTTTTAAAAACAAGAATTACTTACATCAACCTACTTTATTGCTTCATTTTCTGACTCCAAAGGACACCAAGTATACTAAAGCAATTTAACATGGCTGTAACCTACAATTTCAGCTTACCCTGAGGGGCCATTTCACCTCTTGTCTTCCTTTTCCAGACCAAATCAATAGAGGGTAGAATCAAGTCAAGACATATGTCATAACTGTATCAGAGGTCAATGAGGTTTAAACAAATTGGGCTCTACTCATAAATAATTGACTCACAATTCGTACCGAGGTTCGAGGTGAAATGGTGTTCACCTGAAACATCTTTAAGGTTTATTCAACCTATTGTTGACACCCTGGGAACCATAACTAAACATATGCTTGGGTATGAAAGTCACCTATCAACAGACGCGCTCATGGAAGTAATTCCATGGGGAACATGAACAGTCTGCCTTGTCCATCACAGAAGAAGCTAAGGGAGGCTGTTTGTGTTCATGCTTAACAGATGAAGGAGTGACAGACTGCAAGCAATCCTGAAGGTCTGCCTCACCATACAATTTGTTCTTCGGCTGAAGCATGAGTTTAAATTCCCAGTGCTATAAAATAGAGTGTGAAATGGCCATATTCCTTTGCATAAGGATCCTCAACATCCAATTGTGGCCCCCACTTTCTGGTTCCCCGTTTATCATCCCAGAGGCTGCAACTGTTGGGAGGGCTCCACAAAGATCTTAAAGGTCTTCAGATACGGTTATAGCTAGATGTGGTGACCCACATGAGTAATCTCTGCACTTGTGAAAGTGACCTAGAAAGACTGCAAATTGGAGGCCAGCCTGGGCTTCACAGTGAATTTTAAGACAGCCTACTGGTCTGTCTAGTAAGACACTGCCCCCAGAAAAACCAAAAGCTAATCAAAACAACCTCCACCAAAAGCAAAACCAAAATCTCTTCAGTAGCAACTGCATACATTTGGGAAACTTGAGTTTATGAAATATTCATGCTCTGGACAAAAGATGCAGGCTGGTGCCATGTGAGGAAGGACTGATCAGAGGCTTGGAGGAAGAAGAGACATGAGTAGATGACTCAGCAGTGCTGCCTCTCTGCCCTCTTCTCATCTTGAACAATAACCAGATGCCTGCCTCTAAGACAGCCATCTTGCAACTGTGAATTAACTGGCAAGAAATAAAAATCTAATGCACCAAGTATGGTAAAGAGAAAATTGAACTTGGGCCTTTTAAGAAGTCGTTAAACTGTCGTCTATCCTCAGCCTTGTTATTTTGTGAAGTAATTAAATATCTCTACTGTGCAAGGCCAAAAGCAGTCCTGATAGACACAGTGATGGATGCTAGTGTCCCTCCTCCCAAGGAATTTATTATCCACTCAGGGAAATAACAAAAGGACCCAAATAACCTTTATGACTCACAGAAAAGTGTAGAAGCCATGAGAAAAGTATAAACAAAGCACTATAAAGATTTACAGGTGGGAATGGCCTAGTCCAGATGGGGGAAGGTAGAATGGAAAAAAAATAAAGAAAAAGCAAGGAGAAAACTAGTTAGGGCTGGAAAGGAGCTCTCAGGCACATTTGCTGCTTTTTTGTTAATTTTTGTGTGTGTGGTGTGTGAAGCCAGAAGAGGGCATCTGATCCCCTGGAGCTGGAGTTAGAGGCAGGTATAAAGTGTCCAACATGGGTGCTGGGAACTGAACTCAGGTCCTCTGGCAAGGGAATACACATGCTCCCTCTTGAAGGTTCCAATTATTGAAAGCTAGTTAAGAACCTAGATCAGTGGAAATTATGAATTTAGTAGTTACTTGCTTATTTTTGGAAAACTAATATCATACTCCATAGCTTGTCTCAATGAGGGAAGCCATACCATCATTCTAGTTCACAGTATGATCCAACTTAATGAGCCTCATTCTACTGGTCAGTATAAGTGGGTACTGCCTGAATAGTGATTGTGATGAAGAGAAAAAGAAATTGTAGCTGGAGAGATGGCTCTATGGTGGAGAGCCCTGGCTACTCTTTGAGAGAACACAGGTTTGATTCCCAGCACCAACTTTCATGCCTTCTTTTGGCTTCTTCTGGCACCAGACACACATATGATGCATGCATATCAATGCAGGAAACACATTAAAATACAGGAACATTGTTTTTAAATTTAAAAACAAAAGAAAAAAGAAAAGAAAGGAAGCGACACCAATAGTCTCCCAGAATACTTACCACTCTGGGCTCCAGGAACCACCTCCCACCAGATGGAAAGTGTAGTCCTGCTGCTTGGTAAGGGATTAGAACTACTTTCCAGGCAAAATGCCGCCATGCTTTACCCTATGGAATTATCACCTTACATCCAACAAGTGCGTCTTATTATCACACTTTGCTGGTGAGAAAGCAAGAAATTAAAGGCATAAATCAGCTACAAGTTGAGTAGGAGAAGAAATTCACACAGATTGATTTTCAAAGTTCTTACCATTCCTTTCCCCATGATCTATATGTGCAGGAACATGGCAAAATTACATTCTCTCTCACTTTCCTTCAAACACTTCCACCATCAAAGGTTTTTTTTTTCATATTTAAATTCATAGAGATGGTGTTGTCTGATTCATGGGAATTGATCTTTGCTGGGCACCTACTGCATCTGTTAATGACAAGGATCTGTCAGGTTATGATTCTTTCTCAGAACAGTGTAAGTGATAGAGATTAACATCCAATGAACTCCAAATCAGAACCGGGAACTTAAAGAATTAAATACAGAATTGCCTGTATGAAGTGTTAAATAAGGAATGACACTCAAAGTTAGGCCTGTGTAAATTTGAAGTTCAAATCTTTCATCTATGTCAGTTTCCCCTCTCCAACACAAGGAAATTTCAAAGATATGTTGAAATGGAACTAATAGACTACCCATCAAAATGCACGGACCACAGAATTCAGTGAAAAATACATAGCTATAAACAGTATTGTAAATAAGACCTTACGTCAATAAGTTAACTTCCCAAGTCAAGAAATGAAGACAGGAGGCAACTAGCCAGGAAGGAAGAAGGATACAAAGAAGAAAAATATTAGAGTTGAGATAAAATTGAGAAGAGTGAAAAATAAATAAAATTAAAAATCCTTGAACACTCAGGAGGCAGAGGCAAGAGGATCTCTACAAATTCAAGGCCAGGCAGGTCTACATAGTGAGTTCCAGACCAGCCAAGGTTATTTTGAGCCTTCTTGTCCAAACAAATGAAAAAACAAAAGTTATTTGAAAAAGATCAGCAAAATTGATGAAATTTTAGACTGAAAAAAAAAAAAACCCAAATACATCAGATTATTAAAATCAGCAAGAAAATGATTTCAGTATGTAGCTATGTTGAAATTACTATCTGATATATCTTCCACGATCTGATATTTGTTTAAATATCACTCAGTAGGTGCTATTATTAATTCATGTTATAGTTAGAGACAGACCCATGCAACAGAGAGGTTAAGTACTATACCAAAGTACACACAGCTCTTTAACTGGAGGATCAGGAAAAAGAATCCTCCTCTCTGTCCTTAATCTCTTCTATGACATCATTTCTCTTTGATGTAGCTCAAATGCTTCAAAAGATCTTGTTTCTGCCCTTACCAAAACCAACAAAGATGATAAAACACTCACCTCAAATCTTCTTAGAGTGCAACAGAAAAATAAATTGTACTTACATTATATATGTATGTGTGATATTAAATTTTCATCCTCCCCTCTGGCAACAGAAAAAAAAACTATTTTATAAGATTTCACTACCATAAAAAGAGATTTAATTGGCCACAGATAAAAACTGATCTCATTGTCATCCAATGAAGGTAATACCCAGAGGCCTAAGCAAGCCAAAGTTTATGCTGCAGCAAGTGGGGAAGGATTCTGAAGACAGGTCAGCCAGCTCTTGAGACAAAAGGTCAGAAGAGCAAGAACTTTTAGGGTGCCCCTGGCTTTGGAGCCTGGTTTGGGAGTTTAACAAGGCTCCATGAGACTGGCCCAACTTAGTCAAAATTAAAGGTTCACAGGCAAGAAAACAAACTAAACCAGAATTCTCCTGCAAGTTCATTAATTCATTTGCTTTTTTGTAGACAAGAAATAACCAATGTTTGTTTGCTGAGTGAAATCTCAACACTCCTGACTAGGGTACTTTTAACTGTAACCTCTTCTCTCAGGCATTCTAGTTTCCAGCATAGTAAATCTCCCGAGGCACAGAAGAAAGAAACTTATTGGTTAGGTTATTTGTCAAGTACTTTGCCTTTCAACATTAGATGTTATACTTTTAGCTAAAAACATTTCAATAGCTTCTATACACTAGGCACTGAGGACCCAGAGAAGAATCAGACATGGACCCACTCCTCTAGGATTTAATAGTAGATTGAGTAAAAAGAATAAAAAGAGATAATTGCAAACTAGTAGCAACCAGCCCAGTGTATATGGGATTCCACTAGGAAACTTGTAAACAGTTTTCACACCCTTCCTTCACATTTAAAGGAAAGATGGTCTCTTCCAGAAGAAAATTATCTTTTTCTACAAACTTTCCCATCTGTTGTAGACTGAATGTCCTGTTCATCCCGACTCCAAAGCACATGTTGAAGCACCACTGCTCCCAGTGCAATGGTAATTTTGAAGTGAAGCCTTCCAAGAATTCTCACCAGGAAGGTGGAGCCTTTGTGAAGGGGATTGGTGCCCCTTTAGGAAGAGACTTAAGAGTCTGTGCCTCCCTGCCCCTGCCCCTGCCCCTGCCCCTGCCCCTGCCCCTGCCCTGCCCCTGCCCCTGCCCCTGCCCCTGCCCCTGCCCCTGCCCCCGCCCCCGCCCCTGCCCCTGCCCCTGCCATGTGATGATGCAGCAGGAGGTCTGTGTCCATAAACTAGAAGTGTGCATCCACTAGGTACTAGACAGCGACTACATTAAGTTCCTGGGTTCTAGAACTATAGAACAATAAATACTTCTTGTTTAAATGATAGTCTATGGCAATTTGCTAGAGCATTCCTAGCTTCCTAGCTGAGTTTATTGGTATTTTTTCACTATTATAAGAAAGTCCCTTATAAAGATGTTTGTTTTGCTGTATGGTTCTGGACTAAGGTTGAAAAGCTACATCTGGCGATGGCCTTCCTGCTAGCAGAGACTTGGGTGACACAAGGTATAACACAGCAAGGGACAGAAAGCAGGTATGTGTGTCTTCTGGGTTTTCTATCTCTTCTTAGAAAGCTTACAATACTGTGTCACGGAGGTCACACTGACCTTTTTTCAATTCTAGTCCCTGACTAAGGGTCTCACCTCTAAACACCACAGTCAGATTGCATTTCACCTTAGTACCCTACAATCCACACTAAACTTAAATTCATGAACCCTTAAAGAGCATACTCAACAACTGCCCAACTATATCACTGACTAACACACCACATCAATTTCTCCTAGGTCTTGGCTCTTAAATCTCACTTTCCCCTACTTCATATTAAAGTCCCTCTGCTATACTACTCTTTTTGGACCCATTTTGCTCCTTCTTCACCCTTTTAACTTTTTATTTGTGGCTTGTTTAGAGACAAGGTCTTGCTGTATAGCTCAGGCTGGCGTAGAATGTAGTCTTTAGGCCAGGTTGGGCTGGGACTTGATTCTCCTGTCCCTTCCTGACTGCTGGCTTATAGGTTTAAACCACCATATCAACTCCATTTAAGTCATGAAACACACTATAGTCATGTCTCTTGCTCAACTGTTGTCATTACAGAAGAACTACTCTAGACAAAAATCATCAGTAATATCCCCAATGACAATGTTCTGGCTCTACTTTTATTCCCATTCTGGTAGATTTTCCTGAAAAAGGTGAAACGGTCGACTCCTCTCAAAACCTTTCCCTTCCTTGACTATTCAAATAAAATTTCTGAAAATGTCTTCAGTATATAATTTAAGTGTGTGTGTGTGTGTGTGTGTGTGTGTGTGTGTGTGTGTGTGTGTGTGTGTGTGTGTTCTCTGCAGATTCTATGCTTTCCTTTTAGTGAATTTCATCTTTAGGGATTTTAGACATCACCTGAATGTCTAACTATTTGTCTACAAATAAGAGATTATACATACTCTAGCCTATAAACTGCAATGAGAATGACAAAGGACTAATGCTTCTTTAAAAAGTGATAATCATTGAAAAATATAGATTTCCAATCAGGATCCCTGTAGGAGACAGATGTCACTCTCTAGTTAGATTAATTGACATTTTAATGTAGGGAATATTTACAATTTCTAAATTCAGTGTTTAACACCCCAGGACTTAGCACCCAAAGGCCTGATGAGCTAAAGGGGGGAATTTATTCTGGGAATCTACGGAGTAGCTAAGTAGCTGGAGTCACTATGTAGGAATTAAGCCCTACCCAGCTAGTCTACCTTAACCTGAAAGGGAGGGAATCATAAACAAATACCTTTAAATCCATTCTTTCCCTGACCTTTGAACTTTTATCAGTGCCTCCCATTGCCTGAAGCCAACATGCAGACATAGAAGAGAAACAGGTAAGATTCCAAGAGCACCAACAAAGGTTAAAAGTGCATGCAGAGGGGCCAATAAAAATGCCTGTACATCACCATCTGTGTAGGCCTGAAATCTTGGGTGATGGTTCTAGATTATCTCCAATCTACTTGTAAATACTTATATACCTTAACACTAATTCACCTAATTCTTTTGTTTTGCATATGTAACTTTCCTCAGTTTGTGATAAATTTATATTTTCCTCAGCCAAAAAGCATGAAATATGTTTGGCTTTTTCTTCTCCTTGATTTCCCTATGAGTATTTCTTCGACATTTATTCTGAAAATTTGGTTCCCTTTTCAATTTCTTCCCTTTAATCAATACCCTAACATTCTCTGTCCTATATTTATGCAATGATTGTCTGATTCAATTCCCACTAACTCTTCCTTTTTTGAACCATCTTTTACAGACTTCACAGTGCTATCAGTTGCCTTTCTCAAATGCAGATCTAATCGTGACATTCCTTTGTGAAAACTCTAATAGACCTTTGTTGCCTTGGCATAAAATCTAAACTTTGTGCACGACCTACAAAGCATTAACCTGTGCTGTTGGCACCCTGTGTGTTTATTCAATAGACACCTTTTGAAAACACTGTCTGGTAAGGCACCAGATAAATGTGGCCACTAGACAGCAATGGGGGCAGTAAATGAATAAAAATTCAAATCAAGTGACAATCAGTAGGAGATAGAGAAAGATTAACTGATGAGAGGTTTTGGGGTATGAGCCAGGCAAGAAAATGGAAGACTGTGAAGATCTCCTCGGTCTCCAAGAAACAATTTGGTTAAAGGGTGAAAATATATTAACAGAGTAAAATGAATCAAGCAAACAATAACAAAGTTAATTTGGTAAACTGAAAGTAAAGAGTTACAACCGTGATCTTCAAGAATCATGAGTTAAAAAGTATGCCTTTACTACTGATACAGTGTATCTTGTTTGTTTGTTTTGAGACAAGGTCTCTTTATTATGCAATTCTGATTATCCAGGAATTTACTATGTAGATGAGGCTGGCCTCAAACTCACACAGATCCCTAGTGCTGGGATTAAAGGTGTGCTGCCACCACACAATAATTGTTTTAAATTGAAAGGAATTTTAGTAAGGATGATGAGTGAATTCTATATGATTATGTGCATATACTATGAAAATTTATGAAATTGTACCTTTGTTGAGTGTGGTAATACAGGCCTTTAATACCAGCACCCAGAAAGCATAGAATAAGAGAAATAAAGCCAGAGAAAAGTTAAATTGCATTTATACCTCCCAGCATATATCAAGATAAATTTCAAGATTGAGGATGGGCTGGGTCTAGCAGTGTACACCTTTAACCCTGGCACTCAACAGGCAGAGGTAGGAGATTCTTGTGAGGTTAAGGCCAACCTTATCTACACAGTGTTCCAAAACAACTAGGGTTACATAGTAAGACCCTGCTGCAAAACAACTACAACTATGACAACAAAGCAAATGCAAACAGAAATAAAACCCACAATAAAAACAAACCATTACCATTTATAGTATTTACATTCTCTCGCTCTCTTTTCCCCAAAAGGACCATTTTGAAATCACAAAGACTTGACTTTTCCCTGTTGTTTATCAGTTGTATACAACTGGACAGGTTTCATTTCTATAATTTCTCTTAGATGACATGCTGAGCCTTCCATCTGGGGCCAAGAAGGACTCTATCTGATGCTTAGCAGGAAAATAATAAAAGAGCTCTGTCACCTGAATTCTTGAATGTATGTAGAGTTTATCAGAATATACAGAAATAAATGAAGCCTGATGAACCTACCAGAACATAGCAAACGACTTTTTTTGGATTTTTTTTTTTAAAACTCACCTTAGTTTCTTTTGATGTATAGAACTTTAATAAAGGCAAAATAGCAGGACTAGTGTTAGGTGACTGATAGAAAAAGAGTCTAAACAGTGGCACTGGCATAGTTCTTAGAGTGACAGGTAAGATATAGAAATGGCTATGGAGGCAGAGATGTGTAGGAATGCCAGCTCAAAGAATGAAAGCAAATTTAAACAGGCTTTGAAATTACCTCAACTTTGAAAAAGTTGTATTTGAGATGCCTACATCCTAAGTGGACACATGGCTTTGGACCTCTAAGACAGGACAGATTTCTTTTTGTATTACTGTACATTTAGCACACTGCAAGAATGAAAAATAGTTACCATTGAACAGAAACCCAAAATGAAATTAGTCATTTGTGGAAATCTCAGTACTGATAAATGGAAGCCTGGAGGATTTCAGACAGTTGAATCTGAATTCAGGTCATTGGGGATAAATTTGAGTCTTGTTGGGAAGCATATAGGAATTTGATATAACCAAGCAAGTTGGCATTTAGTTATTTTGCTGTCTGTCTTCAGAAAGAGAGAAAACTGGCATGGTAGTTATGAAAGTAGAGTCCAGAAAAAGATACAAGCCTGTTTCTAGTACTGTTTAATATATATCAACATGCTAGAAATTTGATTTCGCTAACTGCTGAGATCACCCAACCCATTCTTCCACCTGATTTTAAATTCTAGTCTCATAAATATTAGAAAGCCTTTATTGGAGAAAATTCTCGATACAATGCTGATGACAGCTTGGGAACCTTCCCTATCTAGGGAAGTGATTGTGTAACCTGTATGTGTGCCACTGAAGACAGGAAGCCATGTTAGTTTGTGTCCTCTAAGGAACAGATGCCAAGACAGAATTTGACATAAAAGAGATGAGATTTATTGGGGTTATATATCTTCGAGGGAAGTAGGCAGGGTGAGGCTCACTTGGGAGAGTTGTCTGACCCTTAGGGGGGAAAAGAAAGGAGCCAGGCAGAAAGAAAACTAGGGAACCAACAAGCCAGGTAAACAAGAAGGGAGGTAGGAATTAGACTGTCGTGAAAATCAAAAAAAAAAGAAAGAAAGAAATATAGGGATGTACTTGAAGGGGTGATGTACTGGCATTTTCCATTTGTATCATGTATCTGAAATCTTTAGGGTCCTTACTAGTCCAGAGAGTGTGAATGTCAATTACATAGAGGGTGGACTAATTCTACATCAATCATTCATATATATATATATATATATATATATATATATATATATATATAATTAGCTACTTGGGTAAAACAAAATAAGTACCTATGGCCCATGGCTGGGGGAGGTAGATGAAGAGAATTTGAACATATTGCCTCAGTTAAACTGTGAGTCTCAATTAGGCAATGCAAGCCTGTCTCAGAGGTCCTGAGAAAAGTGACATGCCAACCAATGGCCTTAAATCGAACAGGAATGAGAGAGCTTGTGATGTGACTTAAGGACAATATGTTCTTGTTCGTTTTATAAAGCAAAAGACATTTTTAACTTAACTTGTAAATAGTCTTCAAAATTAACAAGCTCTTGTAAAATAAAAATAGTACAAAAGTGAAAAGTGGCCATATATCCTTTAGATTCACCTACTGCTGACATTCTACTACATTTAGGGTGTCGTGGACTCTTGTTGCTGCCCTTATTTTGGTATATTTTTCTGGATCACTAGGATAGTCCAGCTAGCTACATCATAGGTTTTTTTTCTTTCCTATTCATACTTCAATACATAGTTCCTAATAGTAAGAAGGGTGTTTACTTACATTATTCACTTTTCAAAATCTAATAAACCAATCATTTAAATTTCCTCTTAGTCAGTTTATCCAATAAAGCCCTAGTTAACACTTTTCTCTCTCTTAGGGCCAAAGGATGCATTTTGTCTTCTTGCCTGCCTCTCTCTAGCTTATGTTAAACAGAAATATGAAGTAATTTTTTGATAAACAAAATCTTAATTGTTGTAGGGTGTAAATTTGAACACAAAAGATGTGGTCAGTCCTGTGCATTGCTAATATACATAGCTTAGAATACTTCCTCATACATGGTATCTCTCAGTGAATGAATGAATGAATGAATGAAGAATGAATTTTTGTAGATGGACTTTCTTTTCCACTGCCAGCCCCAAATAATGACACAGAGATATTATTAATTATGAAAGCTTGGCTGATAGCTTAGGTTTGTTTTTAACTGGCTTTTACAACTTAAATTAGCCCATTTCTATTAATTTACTTTCTGTCTTGTACCTTTATTGCCTCATCTCTGTAGTGTCCATCCTGCTTGCCCTGAATCTACTGTCATCTCTGAATCTTTCCAGTGCTCTCTCTGCCCTGAAAATCCTAACTAGTTATTGGCCATTTAGATTTTTTTGAAAGATTTTATTTGTTTGTTATGTATACAACATTCTGCTTCCATGTATATCTGAACACCAGAAGACAGGCACCAGATCTCATTACAGATGGTTGTGAGCCATCATGTGGTTGCTGGGAATTGAACTCAGGACTTCTGAAAGAGCAGCCAGTGCTCTTAACCTCTGAGCCATCTCTCCAGGCCCCGGCCATTTAGATTGTTATTAAACCAACCAGAGTGACACATCTTCACAGTGTACAAAAAAAAAATTATTCCATGATAATTTTTTATGACTGTTCATATTTTCTTAAGGGGATTTGACATATTTGGAATTTACATTTTAAAATTTTGTATGTATAAGTAGTTACTATGTCACTTTGTAAAACTAGCTTTGTCTATGTTTGTTAGGATGTCACTATGTGGGGAGCATAAGTGTTCTTGAAGATCTCACGCCTGTTCCTCTCTGCTCATACTGTTACTTTATGTTCCTTCTTATCCCTATAGTAACCTAAGCTTTTAAGCATGCTTGAAAGAGAAATGGAAACCCAAGCTCTCTGGCATGAGAACTGGCATCCAGAATGACTGTGCTCTCAGCAATGCAAAACATTTGTTCCTTGTACCAATAACAACGATGAATCTGGATGTCCAGATATATGCCCTCATTGTGCTACAAAAATAATAATCCTGGCTTCTGTAAACATTCTGACTGTCAGAATGCATACAAGGTAGGAGCCTCAGTGACACCATGTCATTCATAGCTCTGTGAATGGAATGTCCAGGAAATTTCTTCATGAGTTACTAAAATGAATTACTGTCTTGGTCAGTACATCTATGACATTATTCCCTCATGGAATAGCAGCAAGTTGATGAAGGAGAAGTGTGCCTTAGCCTCTTGCAGCCACGCCAACAACCTCACTCAAGGACTAGCTTGATAGTCTGTCTTCTACTCTCAGAAACCTACTACTCTGTTTCTCCTATGAACCAATGGTCAATGACCAAGTATTCATGTGGATATCTTGCTTGCAGTGTAATATAAATTAACTAATTTGGATTCAAGTTATGTATCGTGAGTTTGTTTGGTAAAGAAAAAGAGTAAAAAATGAGTTGAAGAAATGGCACCAGTGATGCCAGTGGCAGATTTTCAATACTAGGGATGATTCAGAATATCTGAATTTACATTTTTTGGCTAAAAGAAATATATATGTTTTGCTGATAATAAGAAAAGAAGCTTTTTTAAAAAGAGTTTTGTGTAGGCTCATACTTTAAAATTAAATCTAAAGAAACTGGTTTAATTTGCAAGCCATGCTGTGCCTTAATTTCCCTAACTGTCAAATAAGAATAATTATACAACTTACAGATTCTGTAATAGAAACATTAGATAATGCTAGAATGTGCTTTTCATTTTCTTAAAAGACTGGTGTCTACTATTATTAGAACTGCTATTCTTACCTATGAAGGAATTCCTTTTCTTACCTTTCAATCACAGAGAAAGAATGGGTTATAAATCTTGACTGGCATCGTCCCTTCTCTTTTGAAAGTCTAACCTAGTGGGACGTCAAGAGAGGGTAATGTTTTAAATGAAAAGTCTTAGCACTAATCTCTATCTGACATATACTTCCAATTCAAGCTTACACAGAAAGGAGTGCTTATTAGGGGAAAACTTGATTCCTTGCCTCTCACTTCTCTTCCTTCCACCTGAAAAGAAGCCCTCTACCAGCCCTGCTCTTTTCAGTTTCTGAATTTATAAATGGGAGAGATTCCTCAGAACATGATGTATTCTTGCAGAATGATCTTGGGGACAAGAAGAATGATTGACAACTGCAGAAATTACATCTGAGGTTTGGTCCTGCAGGAAAAGGGGACACAAATTGCCTGTGAATTATCTGCAAGTCCCTGATGAGCTCGAGGACAAAGTTTAAGAGGCTTCAATCTTTCCCCCAACACACTGGCTGGTGTACTTCTCTGTGTTATAATGCAAACACCCAAGAGGAATCATCCATGCAAAAACATCACTTTTGTTCTTTATCTTTCTCAGATATGGTGATGGTAAATATATAATGCAAATTGATATCCTTTGCTACCCACCCATACATTCCGAGTACATTTCAGAACAGAAAGTATGTATAGCTCTTACTGGTGGGCTCATAATCTAAGCAAGAATTGAGGCGCTTTTTTTGTTTGTTTTGCTTTGTTTTTGTTTTTGTTTTTCGAGACAGTGTTTCTCTGTGGCTTTGGAGGCTGTACTGGAACTAGCTCTTGTAGACCAGGCTGGTCTCGAACTCACAGAGATATGCCTGCCTCTGCCTCTGGAGTGCTGGGATTAAAGGCATGCACCACAACTGCAAAGATTTTGTTGACTTGTTTAACTGCATCACCAGAGAAGAATGAAATACAGTAGAACAATGTCAATAACAATGATGGTCAATGCATAGAAGTCTAAAAGGAACAAATTATCCTAACAGAGAGTTTATGGGAAGGGTGATGCCTTAGATTTTGGAATTAGCAATGTTTGAACTTATGTAGTTTTCAATATTAACTTGATAAGACATAGTAGTGTGTTTCTAGACTTTTTAAAAGATATTTTTATTTAAAATTTATTTATTTATTTATTTATTTATTTATTTATTTAGTTTAGAGACAGAGTTTTTCTGTGGAACAGCTCTGGCTGTCCTGGAACTAGCTCTGTAGACCAGGCTGCCCTTGAACTCACAGAAATCCACCTGCTTCCACCTCTTGAGTGCTGGGATTAAAGGTGTGCTCCAACCCTGCCTGGTTTAAGACTTGTTTTTTTTTTTGTTTTTTTTTTTAAGATTTTATTTATTTATTATGTATACAACATTCTGCTTCCATGTATATCTGCACACCAGAAGAGGGCACCAGTACTCATAACAGATGGTTGTGAGCCATCATGTGGTTGCTGGGAATTGAACTGAGGACCTATGGAAGAACAACAGTCAGTGCTCTTAACATCTGAGCCATCTCTCCAGCCCCTGTTTCTAGACTTTTGATTACACTGTGTAAAGATAGGCTACTGTGCTTGATTTAATAAGAAGCTGAATGGCCAATAGGTAGACAGGATTTCCAGGGACAGTGGGTCTCAAGGAGACACAGAGGAAGCAGGAAATCAGGATGGATAGTAAGTAGTACATAGATGAGGTAAATGAGCTTCAGGGCAGCACGAAGGTTAACGGAAATGAGCTAATTTAAGTTATAAGAGCTAGCTAAAAACAAGTCTAAGCAATGGGCCAAGCTTCCATACTTAGTAAGTTTTGTATGGTTATTTGGGAGATTGCTGGCAGGACAGAGAAACTCTTTACTGTGGTGCTTAAAACGTGGTCTGTAAGCAAGCAATGGTTGTCAAACTTTTTGTTACATATCTGGATGTAGTAAGCATTAAAGTTTGCAAAGATTTATGATGTTCTATTGAATCCTGTATTAGCCAATTGCTGGTTTGTCTCTATGTGTTTAAATTTCGTCTTTCAGTAATTCACTTTTGATCTTATTTTAATAATTTGTCCACAACAAACGGAAGGAAAGTAGGGTGTAAAACATCGATAATCTAAGGAACACTATTCCAGAATGCTGTGCAGTAACTGATAAGGTAAATAGAAGCCACCAGTAGTTCTTACCTTTGGTAAGTGCCTTGGTATTTTTTAATAACAAAGACCCAAAGTGGTGCCACACTGGATTGCATGTAGGTTAAGCAGTTTTTGCTTGTAGTGGGTCTCACCGAAAGCCCCACAGACATGTTGCCTCCCTCTGGAGTCAGACCATTGGTTTTATAGATCTTCCCCAGTGACTTCCTTATGGAGACTAACATTTGATTTTGTTCTTCCTTGTCCTTTTACACTCAGTTTGTCTTTCTGTGTGTTCCTTTTCTCCAGTCATAAACTCCAGTAGTTGTTTCTGGTCTCCACACAGTTGTTTAATCTCCATTGATTATCAAAAGCTTTTATTGTTTTGAGATTATAATAAAATGATTTGTCACTGAAAGGTGAAAAGGATAGAAATTTTAAACTTTGGTGCAAAAGATAGATTACATTAGGTAGTATCTCATAGTCAGATTAACTTGGGTTCCAATCATGGTTTTACAATTTAGCAGCTAGACACTCCAGGTAAACTTTCTTGAATTTTTTAAAAATTATTTTATGTGTATAAGTGTTCTGCCTGCATGTATGTATATGCACTGTATGTGTGCTTGGTGCCCACGGAGGTCAGAAGAGGTCATTGTATCTCCTGGAACTGGAGTTATGGATGGTCATGAGATACCATGCTGCTGGGACCCAAACCTAGGTCCTCTGAAAGAACAGCAAGTGCTTTTAACTGATGAACCATCTTTCCAAGACCAACACCCATAATTATCAGTTATTATTATTATTCTTTAGCTTCATTTCCCAGTATGTAAACCAGAAGCTTTACTGAACAGAGTAACTGTGAAGATTAAGTGACATAAAGTAGTAAGGGGTATCTTAGTTAGGGCTTTTATTGTCATGAAAAGACAACATGACCACGGCAATTCTTATAAATAAAACATTTAAGTGGGGTGGCTTACAGTTTCAGAAGTTTAGTCCATTATCATCATGATGCTGAGGACAGTAGTGTGCAGGCAGACGTGATGCTGGAGTATCTGAGAGTCTTACATCTTTCAGGCAAGGCAAAGTCAACTAAGAGTCACACTGAGGGAAGCTTGAATGAAATAGATTTCAAAGCCTACCCCCACAGTGTCATACTTTCTCTAACAAGGGCATACCTCCTAATAGTACCACTTCCTTTGGAGGTCATTTTCTTTCAGACCACCACAGGGGATAATAACTGTTCATAATAGATTCTCAAAAAACATTAGCATTCATCTTTCCCCATGCTCAATAAATAGACTTCAATTACTTTTCTTTAAAATTATCACTGTAAATGTTGGCAGAGACCCCATGAATAGAGTAAGAGTTTTCAATACATTAAAAGTTGTATGTCCACTAGTTTAAAAACTATATTTGGTAAACTCTTTGAAAATGTGGCTGAATCTTTCCAAGGTCAAGCACTCTTTACTCTGCTGAGATCTCTTTGCTCCAGTATGAATAATTTCCCCAGGCTTATAACAAGGCTCGTTCTTAATTTCCCTCCTTTGTATCAGTGCCATTCTTGAAAGGACCTCATGGCTCCCCTCCATACTCCATTCATCTTCAAAAACACTCAATATTTATATCATCCCAGGAATTGGCCCAAGGAAATCTGATCAACTTCCTTCACTTTGTAGAACTGTAGGTTCTTCCCGAGTGCTATACCAGTCCCTGCTTATTTTTCCCTTCTTAGTATGCTTTCCTGACTTTCCCTATATTTTTTTAGGATCCTTTTTTTCCTTTCAGATGAGACCCAACCATTCCCTTGCTTGTGTTTATAGTCAGAACAGCCAGGATGAGAAAGGTTGTCAGTTGTTCAAGACATTCCATGGCCAATTTCAAACAGGAAGATGGCCAGGTTGGTTTCTTGTTTGTTTCAGTTGTTAGATTTGTGCTATTATTTTATAACCCTCCATTACTTAGTGGGGAAATGGAATTTCTGCCTGACTGAGAACCAGGGGCACAAAGTTACAGAGAAAGCCCTAGAAGAAACAACAGCAGACAAGGGACAAGGGGTGTGATAAGAGATGAGAGAAAGACAGGCAGATTCGGGTAGAAAGGAAACCTGACATGCATACCCAGCCAATTGCATTCATTTCAGGAGGAAAAAGAAACCATTTGAACCACAACAGAACAGTTCTGCACAGCTTCTATTTTGTGCTTAATAAACAACACTGCTGTCACTGCCAATGAAAACAGCAACATAACTCTCCTTTTCTCCCCACACTAACTCTAAACAATCTACTGGATTCGGGTCAAAATAGTAAACTGCTAGCATGTTAAAAATAAAAATTAAAAAAAAACAACAGAAAAACAAACCTGGCATTTTCCTTAAGGGTTGTGAGGGTAAGTGTAGGACAAGAGCCAGGGAGAGGAGTTGCTATAAAAATAACTGGTGCAAACATCCTTTAACTGATGTTTTCTATAAAAATCTCATGGCTGTGAATTGGAAGGAGTGAAGCTGTGAAGGGGAAAGGAGTGGGGAACCAAGTGGTGTCTGCTTATCGTCAGTCAGCTTTCATGTAAAAGTCATGGCAGGGTCAGCAACAAACTAGCCAGGTGGCAACTCCAGGCTATGCTGCCATAAATAACAGTTATGTACTAATGTCACACAACCAGAGCTAGATGTAAAGCATATGGGAAGGCAACATTCTGATGTAAAGATCTAGAAACTAGCAGTGCTTACTCAATTTAGGATCTACTGTTGATACTGGACTTTTGAAACCATTGAAAAAAATAAAGCAGTAAAACAGAGGAGGCGAGGAAGAGCCCTTGGTATATGATTTTTTTTTTAAATTGGAGTATTTACTTAAAAAAAAATCCTGAACCTTAGGGTTCAGAAGAATGACTATTCCATGAAGTGATTAAGCGTTGTTGAGAGCCCACAACACCACATACCAATTTTCACTTGAATTCCACTCCTGCTATTTACTTGTTCTCATGACCTCTGGGAAGTTCCTTAACCTTTCATGCCTTTGTTCACTCTGTACAAAGGAAGGAGGGGGCCATAATGGGTATAGAACCTGCATCAAGGGAAGTT
Organism: Cricetulus griseus; assembly: GCF_003668045.3. Taxonomy (NCBI): domain Eukaryota; kingdom Metazoa; phylum Chordata; class Mammalia; order Rodentia; family Cricetidae; genus Cricetulus; species Cricetulus griseus. Next base: position 62,919,833 of record NC_048599.1, on the reverse strand, counting down.
ATGGGGATTAAGTGAGTCTTTACAAGGGAACCCACAAAGCACTATCTAGTAAATATACCATCTAGTTTACTTAACTTATTACTTACTTAACTTATTTTACATAGGCTATTTGCTGGATGATATGTAAGTAAATTTTTATTTGTACTATCTTATTATTTTATTGGCATAAGATCATGTACATAGTGCTGGATTTCACAAATATAAATTCTTTCATGTATATCTTATTCATGTTTCCCCAGTCTCATTACTTCTTTCTTTCTCCGCTTTCTTTCATGTGTATGTATATATGTATGCACACATAAATGCTAGTGTGTGTGTGTGTGTGTGTGTGTGTGTGTGTGTGTGTGTGTGGTGTGTGGTGTCTTTGTGAGGGTCTACAAATGAAAGGAAACAAAATATTTGTTTGAGTCATTTTTCCAGAAGATGACATTATTTTAATCTTTTTAACTGTGTTTGTAAGCCACACTTATTTAATTTTAAAACCTGTCTCGTGAATTCAAGTTTTTATAAGTAAAGGAACTGAGGTTTTGGTGGATTAAGGAATTTATCAAAGGGGTCTTATTTAAGTCAATGTTCCAACTTGTGCCTTACAGCAAATGAAAGCTGCGATAAACCTTTTAAACGTGCTAAAACCTTAGCACATTTTCTTTCACTTGCTCAAAACGTTTAAATTTGAAGAGAACACACACACACACACACACACACACACACACACACACACACACACACACACACACACTCCATATGTCCATCCTAGAAACAAAGTTTTTTTTGTTTGTTTTAAGGAATTACAGGGGTTATTGTCTGATATACTGACTTAAGGGGCTGTGTTCCATCCACAGTAAATACTTAAAATAAAATATTAACTTAGCCTTTCATTTCTCTACACATTTGTCGGGCGCCCACTATTTTGGTGGCCAGAAAGAAGAATATACTTCTTAAGGTGTAGGGAGTGAAACTGACATTCTACTGCCAGTGGCTTTAAGATGCATGGTTTAAATCCACCACTAAAACAGCATTGCTTTCCATGAGAGCGGCTGAAGAACATTCCCAACACAAGCCAAACTGCAGGTTTGCAGAGATCCTTTGCACTGCTGAGCTTCCGCTCGCCAAATGGGACCTAGTTTCTTGTAGACCATCTGTTCAGGGCGGAAAGAACTGGGCGTGTCTGGAAACAAATTCAAATTCCGCGCCCAGGAGGAGGACTTCCGGGGCTCCAGCTCAAGGCTGGAGGGTCACCTGTGAGACCCGCACCCTGAACTGTGTGACAGGCCTCCCTGGTTTCTTGCAACTATCAGTGTGGCTTCCATGAGCATCTGTGTTCCATCTCAGACAGGAGACATTGAGGACACCTGCCCCTAAAAGACACAAAGGATCTTCCTCCCGCAGCCGCCACTTCCTGATTGCTTTGCCCTTACTTAAGATGGCGGCTGGTTGCCTTCGGCCCGGCTTACTGCGGCTGCTCAGTACACTCCGCTGGCGCAAAGAGGTCTGCAGCCGGCCTCTACAGCGGAGGTGAAGCCTGGGACGCGGCGTGTCTCCGCCCCGCCGTGCAGCAAGGGGGTGTGTTTGGGGGGTATAGAGAGTAGCTGAGGAGGAGGACCCAGGGTCGTGCTGTGCTCTGCCTTTCCCTCGCTTCCTGGCACCAAGGCTGCACGAGCCTAAGGGTGATTTTTTTTCTTTCCCCCCCTTGGGCCCAATATGATACTAACCAAAGCCCAGTACGAGGAGATAGCCCAGTGCCTAGTGTCTGTACCGCCCACCAGGCAGAGCCTGAGGAAGCTGAAGCAGAGGTTCCCCAGGTAAGTCCCCATCTCCACTCTCACAGCCTTTTGCCTTCAGTCCAGTTCCAGCTACCCTGGCAGTGCGTAGGAGCCACGTGTCACACGCAAATGGGAGAAACATAGTGACAGGGGTTAGGTCAAGGATCATGAGAAAGCTCTCTCCCTTTCATCTGCCTACCATACAGAACACTTAATGGCTGAAGATCCTGGAGCCTCTGCAGGCCTTGCAATTGAATTCAAGTCAACAGATGTTTATTGAAAACTTGATACTTTTTTTGGGGGAAGTACACATAGTAGGTGCTTAATAAATGTCTAGGGTGAATCCAGAGATACTAGCAGTGGATGATGGGTAATAGAGTCTTTGCAAAGTAAAAAGGTGAATTGGAGGTTCATCAGACTGGCTTTCTGCCTACTTTGCCTAGACACCTAGAGGTGGTAGATTAAACAGAGGACCCTTTCGTTTTGCCCAGGCCTAAAGGAGGCCTTGTGCTGTTGAATATGCAATGAAAAGATTCTCAGTATAGTCGAGGACATTGGTATCCTAGGGATTATGCTCTCAAGTCTGTCCATTTCGACCTCCATGTCTGAATGTCTCATTATGTGCATACATATTCCCCATGGGTTTCATACTTCTCTCTTTGCTTTGCTGTGGCTTTTAGGATTATCAGAGCTGCTAGGAAAGGCCTCTTAGAGATTATATAGCATAGAGTCCTTATCTCAAAAATGAGAAAACAGAACATGTCTTGAAGAAACCGTTCAAGACAACAAGGTTATCATAGTTAATACAATAGTTCGGAACATCTTGTACCTATTTTTTTCTAATTCAAAGCCATATTATGGTATTGAGCATAATTGCCCCTAATAGAGAGCTTTCCTATCTATAATGCATAGCCTTTGTCCACGTATCACCAGAGAGATTTCATTGAAAAATATGTTATTGGATACTAATGTCAATACAAATTAGAAGCATGTCTTTTATGACCTGATATTTGTTAGACTAAGTTTCCTAGTCTTTAAACAGAAAATTTCTCCTTCCAGTGTTTCCATACCTCAGTGTGATAGTTATCCCTTTATAGCTTGAGAATTTTTATTTCTTTTTTTGGCTTTTCAAGACAGGGTTTCTCTATGTAGCTTTGGAACATGGCCAGGTACTCGCTCTGTAGACTAGGTTGGCCTTGAACTCACAGAGATCCACCTGCCTCTGCCTGCTGTGTGCTGGGATTAAGGGCGTGTGCCACCACTGCCTGGCTTAGCTGGAGAATTTTTATCATAGTTCCTGTCCAAGAACACAGTTGACAAATTGGAATTTAATTATTGTCATTAACTTTTTTTAGTTCTGTCCATGAACACTCAAACAAGTGGTGGCTGATCACCCAAGGGAAAAGGTATAGGATATACATATAAATCATGTGTATATATATTATATAGCATATAATATGTATTATATTTATATTATATTTATACACACACACATACATGCATTGCTGGGCAGCTTTGGAGCCTTTTGATACTTTACTCTCATTATGTACATATATTACATATTACAACATATTACAACTTGGAGTTGTTTCTCTCCTTCCACCAAATGGGTTCTGGCAATCGAACTCTGATAGTCAGGCTTGGTGGCAAGTGCTTTTATCCACTAACCTGTCTCACCAGTTACCCTCCACCCCCCTTTTAGAATGCATTTGTGTGTGTGTCTTTGTATGGTTATATCTGTATTTACTAAAATATAAATTAAAGCTGCGAAATTAAAAAAAATATTACTAAATTGTTTTGAAAAATAGTAAGTATATTACTTGTTAATGTATTTTGTGTATAATAGCTATAATTCCAAAAAAGGTCTAAACAAATGACATGGTTGTATACTTCTGCAAATTTCTTTAGTGTCTGCCATAAATACAAGAATCTGCTTTTACTTCTACATTTAACGGGTTGTCATGTGTTGCTGATTAAAAGATAGCAAGAGGACTGGGGAGATGGCTCATTGAGTAAAGTGCTTGCTATACAAGCATGAGGACCTGACTTTGGATCCCCAGCATCTGTGGAAAAGCAGTGCAGCTCTATAGAGAAAATGCCTCCATTAGATTCTGTAGGTATTCTTATGGGGTATTTTCTTGATTAGTGATTGATGAGAGAGGGTTAAGCCCACTGGAGGCAGTGCCATCCCTAGACAGGTGGTCCTGCATGTGTAAGAAAGCAGACTGAGCAAGCCATGGAGAGCAAGCCAGTAAGCATTGTTCCATCACGGTCTCTGCTTTAGTTCCTGTCTCCACGTTCCTGCCCTGGCTTCCTCTCATGATGGCAACTGTAAGCTGAAATAAACCCCCTTTTCCCCAAGTTGCCTTTTCGGTCATGGTGGAGTTTTTTTTCACAGCAACAGGAAGAAAACTAACACGGAAATTGGTACCAAGTTCATGGGATACTGCTGACCATGTTGTATGGAGGAGGGATACAAAGGAAGCCCTAGCACTGAAGAGGTCCTGGAAAGAGACTGCCTCAAAAAACATGCAGAGCCATAAGGGAAGATATCTGATGTGGATCTGTGTGCATGGACAAGTGTACTCACAGACATGTGGCTGGCTGGTCATACACAGCTGTATACTACCATAGAAAAAGAAAGAATAAATGCCAAGAAATTTTGGACTCATATGTAGTTGCAAAAGAGAAGAGTAACTTAGTAGGCTTTTTAGATAACTGATAGTTTCTTGAAGGCTGAATGCAATGTGAAATATGAAACCCCATCAAATAAGCTGGGCGTTGGTGGTGCACGCCTTTAATTCCAGCACTCGGGAGGCAGAGGCAGGTGGATCTCTGTGAGTTCGAGGCCAGCGTGGTCTCCAGAGCGAGTGCCAGGATAGGCTCCAAAGCTACACAGAGAAACCCTGTCTCAAAAAACCAAAAAAAAAAAGAAACCCCATCAAAGACTTGTCACCTTCTTGCATTGTAACTTGCATTGTACCAAGTAGCCTGTTTTGAATTTCAGGGGGTCTTTTACCAATGGAATACTGGTTTTGAACCAGATACATACATACATACATACATACATACATACATACATACATACATATATATATATATATATATGTTTGGTGGAAGGAGAGAAACAACTCCAAGTTGTAATATGTTGTAATATGTAATATATGTATATATATGTATAATATATGATATATAGATATATATCACATTTGCTAATCCCATCAGTGATCTCATTAGAAGTCTGTAAGATTTGAAGCTGTCAAGCTATGGTGATGGATATGAGCTTTCCAATATTTGAATTTTCCCTTGAAAGCTCAAATTTTATCATTGGCAACACATGCTATTAGTTGTTTTCCTTGAAATGACAGGCTCATGTCATTTATATTTGAGAAAAACGTCTGCCAGATACCCAAATCTGAATAATCAATTTTTTCATTGTTTTTTCAAGTAAGAATTGTATTCCCTGGAAAAAGTGGCTAGCTCAGCTTTTCGTCAGGTACGTTCCTCCATGGAAACACCATCATATCTTTAAAACTGGTGTTTTTATTTACTTCTAAATTCAGCATACAGAATTTTAAGAGGATGAGAATTAATTAGTGAATATTCTGAAGTGAAATATTTTATATATATATATATATATATATATATATATATATATATTTACTTGTTGAGACAGCATTTCTCTGGATAGCCTTGGCTGTCTTGGAACTTGCTCTGTAGACCAGGCTGGCCTCACAGAGCTCCATCTGCCCCTGCCTCTGAAGTGCTCAGATAAAAGATATGCTCTACCACTGCCTGACTACTTTTTATTTTATTTTACTTTATTTTATTTTATTTTATTTTATTTTTTGAGACAGGGTTTTTCTGTTTTGCTTTGGAGGTTGTCCTGGAACTTGCTCTGTAGACCAGGCTGGCCTCGAACTCACAGAGATCCGCCTGCCTCTGCCTCCTGAGTGAGTGTTGGGATTAAAGGCATGCTCCACCAACGCCTGGCTACTTTCTATTTTTTTTAAGCTGTGTTAGGTATGTGAGTTTGAAAATGGCTGTAGTACCCTTGTCTCAATTTGTTGTTAAACGTTGGAAGTTAAAAAGCTATCAACCTGAGGGTACTGGCCATGGGGGGAGTCTAAGAGAGTATAGCTGGAAGGGGTTGGAGAAAGGAAAGTGATACAATTCTATTTCTATTAAAAACACATTTAAGAAAATGAATTGGAAACTTACCCACTGTAATATAAAATAGGCACAAATGTCAATAGAATAGAAGGGGAAGTAATATTTTTGTAAAGCATAGTTTTTGACCTTGTAGACCCCTGAGAGGAACTTGGGGACTCTGGAAAGCCAAGTTGGCTACACTTGAACACAACTACTGGCTGTTTCAAATCAAAGCACATTTATTTTTGAAGGTTGTTGATGGGTATTGGCAAATTACTACCAAGAAGATGCTAATTCTTTTACCTGCAGAACAGGGAATACCTGTCTCTGTAATTTTTGCCAGCATAGAGCAGAGTCATTATTTAATCGTTACTATGTTGGATTAAGAATAACTTCTGGTAATTTGGGGTTATATTAGCTTTTGATTTCTTTTGTCCCCACTTCTGGAGATCAAATCTAAGTTCTTATCCAAGCAAGAAAAACAATCTATCATTGGACTATACCCACACGTAGTGTTTTTTAAATTACAATTCATTGTAGGTAATTTCAATAGTTTTTGTCTATTTAATTTTCTTTTTGCACTAATGGACCCTGTTAGTGTTCTATGTCTACTTTTCTTTGGGAGTGTTTGCTTTTATGAAGTTTGTTATTGCTAACTAGTTTTTGGATGTGCTGACATTAAAGATGTTGAGTTTGTTTTTCTTGTCTTTTTTGTTGTGGATATTTCCTAGTTTGCTTTTAAGTATTCTGATTTTAACTTCCTTAAACTTCAATTTAGGTTTCTTTTTTTTTTCTTTTGTTTTTGCACTTTGGACTTTTGAGACAGGGTCTTTCTACATAACCGTGGCTATCCTGGAACTTACCATGTAAACCAGGCTGGCCTTGAACTGAGGGTAATCTGCCTTCTAAGTACTGGAATTAAAGGTCTGTACCATCATACCTGGCTTTTGTTTGTTTGTTTGTTTTATGTGTCAAGGTCTCATTGTGTAGATGTAGCCCTGGCTGTCCTGGAATTCACTTTGTAGATCAGGCCTTGAACTCAGAGATCCACCCACTTGGCCTCTGGAGTGCTAGGATCAAAGGTGTGTACCACCACGCCTGGCTTTAAATTCTTAATTTTTGAAGTTGCACTTAATTTTGATATATGCCAAGAGGCATAAATGTGAAGTAAGTTTTCTCCAGCATTAATTTTATCCTGAAGTGAGGGAAGACTCACTTCAGTATGTCTTTACTTTTTTCAGTGAAATTGCAAAATTATGTCATTTCAAACCACCTCACTGAAGTTCGGAACTCCCTTTTCCCTCTTTAGATAGCAGAGTACTTTCCCACCCTGCACAAAGCTCTGAGTACAGTTCCCAACACTGTTTAAGAATAAACAAAATCCTCTACTTATTGTGAAGTGGTAGAACTTTATGAGCTTTAATACTTTATCTTTTGAAATCTACCCTTACTCTTTTTTTCTCTACAGTTTAATAATATTGGGTCTTTCTGTCTTTAGCAGATTAGGTGTACTGTGTGAGTTTAGTACCTAAAGCTGTTGTCAGGGCTGTATTTAATGTTTACGTTTTGTATTTTATTTCCTGGGTTCTGATTCAGGAAGACACTCTCAGTGAAATCAACTGTGCCTCCTAAGATTGTTATATATACTTTCCTGTTCAAACACTCTATATTTGTATATATTATATGTATCTGTAAGTAGTTTTAAACTCAGAGAAAATTTGTAGTAGTATTCTTGATAGTTCTTTATGCCCTCTTCCATAATGTTAATGTTTTGCATAACCATTGGACCAATTGTCAGAATTTCAAAATTAGTTTTAACATGATATAGTCAGTTGTTATATTGTTTTTGAACTCTGCAGTTTTTCTTTTTTTTTTTTTTTTTTGGTTTGTTTTTGGTTTTTGTTGTTTGAGGAATGTCCTCTTCCTTTCCTGTTTCTGCATCAGCTCCTGCCTCTGGGACCTTGCCCTGTTTGAGTTCCTATCCTGACTTCCTTCAGTGATGTTGAAGTATAAGCCAAATAAACCCTTTCCTTACCAACTTGCCTTTGGTCATGGTGTTTCGTCACAGCAACAGAAACCCTAACTAAGACAGGCAACCCAACCACTCATTTATAAAAATTACTTCAATTCCTGCTCCAAGTAAAATCTCAAATTAGTAGTTAAAAACTGTGGCTAGGTCCCCTCTGCTTAAACTCTGCCATCTTCTTGAGCTCCTCATCCATCCCTAACTAGAGTACTAGAGTGAAGGATGGTTCTGCTAGCCTCTGCCTATGTTGAACTTACTGCTCCTTGGTGGACTTAGGGGTACAGCTACAGACAAACACAAAATATTACTTAATTTATGTTCATTGGAAGTATCCAGCCATGAGCCACTGTTGTCTTTGGAACACCCACTGTTCTCCACACAGGATGTATTTTATGATGTTGGGTCTTCACACAGGGAGTTCTCTGTTGTGTGTTCTTGCTTTCTCTAGCCATTGCTTTAGGGAACCACTTGGTTCTGTCTCATGTTGGTGTGGGTCAAAGCTCCCTCATTGTAAAAGGAACCAGTCTTGAAACTAGTAAACAGAAGAAAGAAGTTTCAAACTCAAGTCGTGTCTGTCTTTGCGGTGTTACCTTGTTGGTGCTTCCTGGTAAGTTCCTTGAGATTATGGAGAACACTAATTAAAACAGCAGGTGAAACACTTGGCATAACGAAGAACCAATAGAAAGTGTTTAAGGATTTGAGTGTGACCACAATTAGAATGTAGTCATTTGTCTACAGTAGATGAAATCTCTGAGTAGTGTCATTTTCAAATGTGTATACACAAAAGACAGCAGATTAGCATAAAATAAAATATTTATATGGACCAGTTGATTATTTCTGATAATTCATCAAATACAAAACTTGCATTGCATATTTCAGCATTTTGTCATTGACTTATAATGACACTGAAAAACTTTTAGCTTTGAAAATGTTAAGAATCACAGTGAAGTAATTCAATGTATAATTCATGCTCAGGTTTGGTTTACATAGCTGAAATATTGTTTCGGTAGGCCTTGTTTGTCGAAATTGAGTTGAGTGGTGGTTCTTAATTTGTGGTTAGTTTTTCACACTCTGATAATGTTGTGGTGAGCCTGGCTTCTCATAAAGAGAGAAAAAGTCTTTTTATCGAACCTGAAATGTTGTTTGTGGCTTTGCCAAAGAAATACAATTAATTTGCAAGACATTAAAAATAGTATTAATTCATGTATTCTGCAGATATCTGGATAATACTTCTGCAGCAATTATTGATTAGGTTGTCAAACTGAATGTGATTACTTGTTGTATATTTGTTAGTAATCTTGTAGACTGTGATTTTTTTTATTCTGTAAGATTTCAGGTTTTGAGTTTGTTATCCTACTGTGTGTAGGTTATCGTTCAGTTTTTCTGAGAGGTCATTTTGCTTGCGTATGGCCTTCATCAGATATTTGTACTCTTCTGTATTTGTAACACTGTAAGGTGAGCCTGGTATTTCAGTAAAGGAATATTTAGGAACACCCTTAGATGGCAATATCCTGAGAAGCAGCCACATGTTGATTGCATTGCTTACTAGGTTTTTGCGGGGGATAGTCATATTATTAAAATACCAAATTCATTTGAAGTCTGTATTCAGACATCATACCTCAGCTTCCTCAGCAATAACCTGTATGGAAACAATAACGGAGAATTACACATTTCCTTAGGAAAAAAGGTTGAATGAAAGGATGAGGCAATAATATTTTATTATTTAACATTTCAATAAATGTGGAGTGAATTTACCATTATTTTTTATTATGTACTTTTATGCAACTTTTCTATATTGGTGGAATTTTCTTTAAGGATAAAACAATCAGTATGTAAGTACTTTGTTACAGTTAAGTCTGAAAAGTGACCTTCAGATGTAAAAGTCATGTACAACATACAGAGGCTGGGTAAAGTAATTTTTTAGGTTTTTCTTTTTTTATTGGTATTATTGAAGGTAGATATTTTCAAACATTTGATGGAGAGCATCTTTATCCTTTCTGCTGGTAGTGGCAGATACCCTGGGCTGTATTTTATAGAGCACACGGGGCTGTTTTATAGAGCGCACTGTGGCTGGTGTGGCAACCCTAACTGAAGGAGAAGAGGGGAACAGCACATAGTGGATGTAAGACTGTGGGCTCCCAGGACTTGACACCAGAGGGGACTATTCTGTGCCCCACGATTTGAGGTGGTGATTATAGTGAGCTGCTGTGTGGGGACACAGCCACAGAGCGGGGAGCATGTTGATCACCAATCCTCCCTTTCCTGGCCACATTGTAAAACTAATGCCACCTCAGCTTTTCTGCTCTTTCCCTTCCTTTGCGCTGTGAGGCTCTTGGTTAACTTCCTTCAGAATCCAAAGGCGCCTTCATGCTAGGGGCCCTCACATGGTTTTTCGCACTTTCAAGTGCACCACTTGGTGGAGGTGTGGTCTTTCTGTTCACTATTACTTCCAAACAGAAAATATATGGTTTCCAACCTCCTGTCTTGTTCAAACTGTAACCCCATACATTTTGGGGTCTTATCAAGCTGAGGGGGGTTCCACAATTCTCATTCCAAGCAAAATGTTGAAATTTCTCCAAACCTCTTTGTTTTACATGCTGGAAATGTAGTGCATCAGCTACTGTAAATAATTTAAACTATTCAACTTAGCATCCTAAATTTAAGATAATAAGAGTAAATATTTTGAAACAATGAGATGCATGTAGAGAGAAAACAAAGTAGCATCATATCTTTTGATAGCAGTGTTCAGTCAAATATTGAACTAGGGAGTTTTTCCCTGACTTAGTGCTGCATTCTAGTCTTTCCTGTGATTGTCCTGGGAGCAGAAGTCATGTCTAAGACCTGGATTTAAAATACCTGGTATACTGTTGCCCATCCTGTTCTCCTTAACTTACATTTATTTTAAAAAGTTTTTTTTTTTTTTTTTTTTTTTTTTTTTTTTGTTATGACTCAGTCTTTGCTCTTAGAACAAGAAAGGATAAGCTAATCGAACTCCAATCTTTTGTTTCTTCTGTTCGAGGAAATGGGTGATGTAGCTGACCCTGAGCATTTACAAGGGTTATCATTTAAGGCTGTTGCAAATCCTCAACTTCTCAGTTTGCATCTGGTAGGATATTTAGAGCCTACAAACCTGTGGGACAAGAGTATTTAGTTAAGCTCACTTATCAGCCAGTTCACTTGCTTCTTCCTCAGATCAGCTGTGATGGGTGAAAGATTCAGACATGTACATAACGGGTTTATGAGTCTCTGTTCACCATGTGGATTTGTGATCCATCTCAGGTAGTCGGAACCGGGTCTGTTCATTCTGCCAGGTGGAGGATGAGTAGAGGAGGAGAAAGGCCCTGGTTTGACATTTGTTTTTGTGGTATACAGTAATCCCCTGAGATCCTGAAGCTTGTAGTGTAGTATTTCTGACTCCTGGTTGAATAAGACTCTTGTAGGTGTCTAGTTTGTAGATAAGATCTCAGAGATAAAGCATTATCTCATCAGCTTCCCTCCAATCACACAAGAAATAAAACTGGAGATTAATTTTTTCAATTCTTTTTTGTTCCTGTCCACAGTTCTCTCAAGCTGCTATCTTTTGCTTAAGGTATATTATTCTGCTGTTTGTTTTTGCTGATAGTATTGGTAGGCAAAGCTATAAAATTTGAAATTAACTTGCACTTCAAGCCTCATTTAGCTAAGATGGTAAATGGACTGGGACTGGGAGACAGACTTCATTGTATAACATTAAAAAAAAAACAAAAACAAAAACCACAGACTCTTGCAGCCTGTATGTATAGCCTTCATGGAACACACAGCTCGTAGTCATCACTTTCTGACAGGTGAAGGTAAAAGTTGTCTAGATCTGTATTCTTTGGGGCCAACTAATAATGTGTGGATATAGAAAGATAAAACCACCATTTGTCACAAATTTGCATTTTGCATTTTTTTTTTTTTTTTGCTCATGGGGGTGTGGGGGGTGGGGGGTGGGGGGTGTTTCCAGTCAGGGTTTCTCTGTGGCTTTGGAGGCTGTCCTGGAACTAGCTCTTGTAGACCAGGCTGGTCTGGAACTCACAGAGATCCACCTGCCTCTCCCTCCCGAGTGCTGGGATTAAAAAGGCACGAGCCACCAACCCCTGGCGCTTTTTGAATTTCTATTTGCACTATGGTGGCATATTTGGTACCTACATGTACAGATCACAAACACTGCCACTGCTCTTACTATTTTTCGATCCAGTGGCCTAGAGTGAACTAGTGTTAGGTTCAGATAGCATTTAGAACTGGTCTCAGTTCATTAATGCTAAATGCAGAGACTTGTAGAGAAGTGCTTCCCTGTGCTCTGGCTGTTTGCCTCTCCACACTTCCTCTTCAGTTGGAGAACCGACTCCCACCACACCAGTGGTCAGGCAGGGATCAGTGACAAGAGAGTGAATGCAGCTGGCCTGGTTTGCATCTAGGCAAAGTAAAAGCAGGTTTTGTACACTGATATGGCAGCTGCTTTTCTGCACCACAGGACTATGGACCTGACTGCTGCCGGGGTTTCTCCTTAGGAGCCCAATCTAGATTGTACTCTCCTACCTCCAAACCCTTTTTAAAGAAAACAAAACAAAACAAAACAAAAACAAACAAAGAAAACAAAACTATCCTGGATATTCAGTGTTTTCAGTTTGCTTGAATTTTTAAAACACCATGTGGGCCAACATTTTTCTGGCCAAACAGAGTAAATCTGTGGGCTGAGTTTGGCTTATGGCCAGTGAATTCTGGAACTGTCTCTTCTTGGCTCCTGAGAGTTGATTTTGAGTATCTTCTCCAGACCCTATGGCCTGCTGCTCACACTGGTTGTTAGAAGTCAGTGGTAAGGGTATTTACACCATAGAAATCGCCAAATGATGCAAACCTGCTCCCCCCTTAACCCAAACCGTGAACCCACCCAAAGGCAGTTAACTCCAAATGCCATGATTTAAGACTTTTTGTGTTACATATTATAGCTCTATAAAATGACTTCCATAGAAATTTCTTAACCCAATTTGTTCTCAGTCTTTTAACTTTTTTCAGAAAAGGGGCTCAAAATACATCCATTTGCCTTTCATTCATTCTTATTGTTGTGTTAGACTCTTTTCTCCTTATATGTGCAATGTAAAATTCCAACATTGCATCTTTGCAGTACAGAGTAACAACAGATATTGTATTTGACTGAACTGATTTGAAGAAAATTTCTTTCTTGTCTTTTTTTATAAAGGCATATTACAGATTTCTCATTTAGGAAAATTAATCCCTTCCAAAATAGATTAATCAGGTAAATTTAAGGATGTTATAGTTCCTTTTAGCAGGGATTTGGAAATGTTCCACCAGTGTTATACTTAAGGGCTTATCATGTCAGAAGTTATTTCTAGAGAAATTTTAAGCTTATGAGTTATACTTTTAATTACTAGTTATTCCAATGTAAGAAGTGACTATCCTGCTTAGCAATTATAATGAAAGACAATGGGAAACTCTTAATTGATTACAGATTAATTTAGTGCCATTTTCTAGAACTAAATTGATATATTTCATTTTTACATCATAATTATTAGTCATTAAAGAATATGATGGGCTGAGGAGATAGACAGCTTAGTGGGAAATGTGCTTGCTATGCAAATGTGAAAATTGGCGTTCAGCTCCCCTAGAACCCATGTGAATGCTGGGTTGGTATGGTGGCCCACCTGTAATTCCAGCATTCAGAAGCTGGAGATAGGGGGACCCCAGAGTAAGCTGGTTAATTAGGCTAGATATAACAACAAACTCTAGTTTCAAGTAAGAGACCTTGCTTCAATGAATAAGGTGGAGAGCCATCCAGGAAGACATCTGGTGTCAACCTCAGGCCTTTACACACAGGCACACACACATGCAAACACACATATACATACACATACACAGACAGGCACATCGCACAACATACATGCAAAAAGTAACAAGAATATGACAATATCTACAGGGCAGTATTGTACATTTTAGAGTGACAAATGGAATCTCTTTGGGGTGGGCCCACCAGAGTGAGTCAGCTGGGTATGCTGTTGAATTTAGAGAGTTGTAGCTTCTGCTAGACCTTGGTAGGTTAGTTTTGCTTGCTTGTGGTTAATTATTTTATGAATTATGGGTCCAAAGCATATTTCTATGAACCCCATGAGGCTGTGAGAGTTTTTAGTTTTAAATACTTTCATAAGTTGGTTTGAAGAACTTGATTTATGTGTGTGTGTGTGTGTGTGTCTTCATCCCTTGACGAAGTACCTTATTTGTGAAATAAAATCATTACCATGAGAAAGTAACGTGTAACATAGTGAACACCATTCTTGATATCGTGGCTACCACACCTCTTGTTATTGTTACTATTGCTTATTCAAGGATGTTCCTTGCAGTGCTTTTTAGGGTTATAGTCTTTTGTTGCCTAGTTTTCCAAAGTGTTTTCCTTTGTAATCCCTGGGGAGATGGATAGCTTGCTATTTTTTTTTTTTTTTTTTTTTTTTTTGTGGTGAAATCTTGATGTTATAGTCTGATGATGACAAATAATCTATCTGTCTGTCTGTCTGTCTGTCTGTCTGTCTGTCTGTCTGTCTGTCTGTCTGTCTGTCCCCCAAAAGTAATGTTATATGAACAGTACTTAAGACAGAGTAAATCAGAATGTTAAAAGCTGGGGATTTTAAAGTATTTTCTCATGTAATTATTTTCCTCTAATGCAGTGGTTTTCACCCTTCCTTATGCTGTGACCCTTTAATACAGTTCTTCATGTTGTGGTGACCCATAAAATTAGTTCATTGCTACTTCATAACTGTAATTTTGCTACTGTTATGAATCTTAATGTAAATATCGGATATGCAGGACATCTGATATGCAACCCCCAAAGGAGTCACAGCCTACAGGTTGAGAACTGCTGCTCTAGTGACTTCTTTGTTTTCAATTTGATTTTTTGCATTTATTGCTGTATTTGACTGAATACCAGTTGGGATTCTGAATCCTACTTATCAGGAAGCAGCTGGAATGCAAAAACTGTGCTTATGTGTCCTTTAGGATCATCGCATGAAAGTTGACTTTGGTTCTAATGTTTTTTTTTTTTTGTTTGTTTGTTTGTTTGTTTTTTTGGAGACAGGAGGTTTCTCTGTGTCGCTTTGGAGCCTATCCTGGCAGTCCCTCTGGAGACCAGGCTGACCTCGAACTCAAGAGATCCGCCTGCCTCTGCCTCCCTAGCGCTAGGATTAAAGGCGTGCTCCACCAACACCCGGTCTTGGTTCTAGTGTTTAAGGCAGACATTAATCAGCTTTGAAGAATGTGTTTTTAAATGAGCTTACAGCCATTTGTCATATTAATACTGACTAAGTGCAGACTAATGGAAAATACAAAGTTGCATAAAATTTATAAAGAAACTAGAGTTATTATTTCTTAAGTCTTTGCTTTTATTGATGTGTTGTTTTCTAGAATGCTGCCTTCAAAGATAGCCTTTAATTTCCCTTACTTCACAGTTGAGTGATAATGACTTGGGCAAGACCTCACCTTCCTCCTTCCTTTTCTACTCCATCACAGAGACTCCATACTACTATATTCTAGGTCAAGAGAGAAGCTCTCAGAGTTAGAGCTACTTCATTTCAACTGGTCCAAATGAAAGTGTTAAAGTAGCTCATAGATTTTTGTCCTTTTGCAAAAACAGTACTTAAAAACTTGAAAGACATTGACAAAACGTTGCCTGTAGCCCAAGTCTGTGGAAGTAATACATAATTATGCTACAGATTATGTTTGGGGACTCTTATTTGCCAGCTAGTTTTTCTGAAGTATTAAGACTTGGGGTAGCTTTATTTCACTGGTGGAGGTGCAAAGGGAGTCTAGATTTGGCACATTGTCATGAAAAATATTTTATTCATGCAATAGCTTTTTAGACAATTGTATTCTGTATTGTATTACAGTGGCACAATAAATTGCTGAATAAACTGTCTGCTCAGTATGACTTTACCATGAAAAATTTGATGCATAGAGTAGGAGAGGTTGGAATATATCAACCTTTTCTGACAAGGGACTTTGAATTTTGACCTAATATAGGTGACCTTTGTGCACAATAAAAGTGAGCTTAATCTCAAGGTTAAGGTTGAGGGGAATGGCAGGGCATGGTGGGACTCCTGCTGTGGGGAGGGGCTTCTCAGCCCACCTAGCTATTGGTGAAGCAGGACCCCACACTGGATTTTTTCTTTCTTTTTTTTTTTTTTTTAGATTCATTTTAAAAAATTAAAAGCATATCTAGAAGCTTATTTATAGCACACACTGTTTGGCTCTTAAACAGCACCCTGTTTCCTCCAAGCTCTGCTCTCTGTTTAATTGTGCTAAATTCTTCTGGTTTTGCATTGATTATTTCTGAGTGAAAGGTCTGAGTGTGATATTGTCTCTCTCACAGATAAGCTAGCTATAGAGCTAAAAATAAAAATGTTCTATGGCTTATAGGACAGATACATATATAAGCTTGGAACTGAATATATATGTTCTTTAAAGAGGATTTTTGTTGTTGTTGTTTTTCTCCTTTGACAGGTTGAACTTTTGTCACCGAACTTTAGAACTGTCAGAAGAGTTTTAAGTGGTGTATGGCTTTAGATAAGTTGTAATTAAGAGGACTCATGTGAGTTATTGTTTTAAAAGGCTCTTGTGATTTAGAGGTCCCCCCCCCCCGAATGTCCTTTGGAATGTGTTAGCTAATCCACTTGCATTATAATATAATATAGAATGATGTGATAATATAAAATATTTTTATGGTTTTGCCTGCTTTGCCTAGAAGGAAGATTGTTTTAAAAACGTAAATTTCACTGTTAAATCCTTCATCACCAGATACCTTGACTACTGCTTTGTCATAAATAAAATGATATCAAACATTAGGAAAAGCCTCTAGTGTTACGGTACCTGAACACCTATTGAATATTTTGTTCGAATAATTGGTTGGAACAACAAATAGTTGAGGAGAGTGTCAGAGGCTCAGATGGAAAGAACTCCTTTTTTTAATCGAGCCTGCAAAACCTATTCCCCAGGACCGATCAGCTCTGAAGCGCTGGGGTTTGATGATCAGGATGGCAGGAAACCATGCTTTCAGGACATAACGCATTGACGAGGCCATCCATCATTTGTTAGCATACGCCGAAATGTGGGCTGTGTGTGCAGAGGCCTGTGATTTAGTAAATACTTGGGAGATGAATAGAGCTTACACACAGGGGAAGATATTGCTGTCCTTCAGCAGCCTGAGACCCAGACGCCTGCTGAGAAGGCCATCTGACGGCACATCATCAGTAACTGGCCTGTCACAGTCAGCGGTGCCCACCGACCATCACCAGTATATTAAATGCATTTTTAATATCTGCTTGAGTAGATTTAATGAAGAAAATTTAGTTTCCATACTCCAAGCACTGCTTCCTCAAGTGTTCGAAAGCATGGACTCTTCCCTGCACACAAAAGGGGGAAGATCATGCTAGCAATTGATTGCAAAGGGGTTCAGATAAAAATAATGTGCACACATACAAAACGCTGTTTATCAGAATGGATGGAAAGAAAGGAAGGAAGAAACCTGTAGATTTTGGGTTATTGTTTTAGCCTCCATCTCTCCTTAGAAGCTCTTTGTGTAGGAAGGTTCAACTTGCTGGGAAAAGGGATGTAAGCCTAGGGAACAGTACAAAGTCCAGGTCATGAGGTGGCACGGTTTGTTGAATCTGGTTAGGGAGATTCACATTTTGATTATGTTGTGTTCTGAGATATTATTGTATGGTCCTTTGGATTGTTAACTAAAGATATAAAACTAGGGTTTCTTTTTGTTGTTGTTTCCAAGTGATAGAATATTGATCATTACTTGTTAATTTGTTAATCAATATTTTTTGTTTGCTATCACATAAAAGAATTCAAAATGAGTGAGAAAATGAGTGTTCTACTTTCTTAGTCTGTAATGTCTCTTTAAAATTGTAATTTTAATATGTTTTCTTTTTCTGATTACGCAAAGTATAGACATACTCCCTAATGAGTTTCTATTGCTGACATTATTTACTGCAAACCAGCAAGACAACCAATTAGATATTGTTGCAAGTGGGCACTTTAAAGGGGTCTCCTCTTTTAAAAAAAAAAAAAAACATAGGAGAATATGCTCTGGTGTTCACAGAAGCAGCAGCTAAGGAATGGGATCTATAAATCTGACTCCTGCATGTGTCAAAACAGTAATGTATTAAATGCATATTATTATAAAAATTTAAGACATGTCTTAAACACACTTACATTTTTATAACACATGGCAATATTAAATAATACATTTCCTTGTTAGCATCTGTTTGCCGTCATTGTTGGCAAGACCTGTGATTTATTGCTTAAATTAATGACCAAGACCGTTTTGGACCTGATATATGCCCCTAAGCTTATTACATCACTAAATAAAGTAAAATGTATGTGCTTGTGACAAAGTTATTTTTATAATTGTTTATCCCTTTAAAGTGCTCTATTCAGCGATTCACTGCAAGGTTCACAATGGTTGGCTTGTGACCAGAAAATAATCTCAGAAAGGTAAAATATATTTCTTGTCTAGAAATAAAATGCCAGAGTGATGGTGATGATAGGGGGCCCAGCAAGAACATACAACACTCAAACCCCTTTTCTTCAGTGCTCTTGGTGAACTCTTACTGTGCCTGTTAGTGCACAGCCTCCCTGCCTTCAACCCAACTCTCAAGCTGCAGATTCGAGAACTCACCTTCATAAAAAGCCACACATGTGGGCCAAACGTTTTGCCCTGACCTCAAACCTCAAGGGTTAACTCGTTGTTAACTCAGTGTTCTGCAGGTGCCATTGTCACCACACCTTAGACTAGGTTCTTTTCCTATTTTCAGTCTGGAGATGGGAACTTGCTGTTTTCTGTGTTGAACTCTATTTGACTTTATAGGCTTTATCTTTCTTTTCTGAGGATCCAGTGTGACAGCCCCTTGTGTATTTTTACAGTGCTCTGTATTTCTTCGGAAGGCACTCTGCCATCTGACTTTCAGTGTGGTATTATATGGCTCCCTGGTTTTCTTGCTCAACATGAAGTTTCTCATTGACTGTCAGCTCTCCTGTCATGGAACCGAGAGGTGGAGATCTTGAGAGAGTAAGCCCTGCTTCTGAACTGCAGTGTCTGTCTTGAAATAGACGGGGTTTCCCTGGATGTTAGCTGTATTACTGTGGAGAGATTATTTTTCTGCACACTTTGGAAGAGTTGGCATTTTTCACTCACAAATGGCAACAAAGCCCAATTCCTAAGAAAGGTACTTTCTTGCTTGTGTTCATCTCATGTCCCTGCATCCCGCCCCCCAATATTTTTTCCCATAGCAGGTGATCTGATCATTTTTTAAAGAAGTTTGCTCAAAAATGATCAAAGCCAGAAAACATTCATGATTTCTTTGAAAAGCCTTACTAACTTTCCCATCCTTTTCTGTCTTTAAAAATTACTTTGTTATTTCATATTTGGCTTTTTTTTTTTTTTTTTAAGATGGTCTTCCTTTACAGTGGGTTAGCCTTGAACTGGAGATGGGAACTTGCTGTTTTCTGTGTTGAACTCTATTTGACTATATAGGCTTTATCTTTCTTTTGATCCTCTTGATCCTCTTGGGTGCTGGGATTAAAGCAGGTGCCACTTTGTTCATTCTCTGTCCTTTACCTGGAAGACCCATATCCATATAACAAGTTTAAATGCCATTTCTTGTTTCTCCCTTGGGTCCATCCTTTTTGCCTCCTTCTCTCTTCTCTCCTAGGCATCTTCTCTCCTTACCTCTCCTGTCTGTCCTGTCTGTCCCCATCTGTCCCATCCCCTTTGAGTATTACAGTAGATCCACTAAGATTTGCTTTTCTAACAGTTATAGTTATGTTTATCTGTTCGTAGAGAACCTATACATTGCTCTCCTTTGCATCCTATATAATGAACTGTGAATTCCCTTGGATAGGACTGTGTTTGGCTGTAATTTTATTTTCTAACTCTTCTGTTTAGTACCTAGGGCTGTATTGTGTCACTTCATGCATCCGATGGGTGAATTCTTGCTGTCTTTCAGATAGGGCCAGTGCTCCTTTATTTTAATGATCCCTTTTGAGGTGGTGACTTAGATGTGGCCTTGTTCCTGTTGCCCACTATAGTTCTATGTGATAGCATACAAAGAATTTACCAGTGTTTCCTGAGATTGGGTTTTAAGCTCTTACTCTGGGGTCAGGATACTTAAGTCCTATTTTAAAATGAGAAAATATTCAGTAGGCAGTTAGGGATTTAGTCTGGTCTTGGTCTCCTCTTGGTCTTAAATGAAATGAAAGCGACCACAGATGTAAGTGCATGCGTTATGTTTTAGTGTGTGAAACAATGGCTGTGTGGAAACCTCTACCCTGTAATTTTGTGAGTTGTACTTTGTTGTGTGACTCCAAGGCTAATCAAAATAAATCTTGGGAAGTGAGTAAATATTTTCTGTGCTTTCTCTGAGCTTTCAGAAGCGATGCTCTATCTATGAAATGTTAGTAAGTATATTAAATAAAACAATATGATGTACACTATGTCAGATGTGATAAATTATTCGGTACAGAACATTTATACAACATATGTTGAGCTGGTACGTGAACAGCTTAATGACTATAAATTATGTTCATCTGCGTTGCCATTTTTGTATTTTGTTTAAAACCACACAATTTGCATTATAGATATTTCTACATCTGGGGTGGGGACGGCAGGGCTGAGAAGAAGGCATCAGCAAAGTGCAGGTCATCTTCATGATGCTCTGACAGTGATCCGGGGCTCCTCAGCTGTGCCGTGTACATAACACAGATGTTGGGGAGTCATCTGTCAGCCATGCCTCTCCTATGGAGTTAAAGTTCTAGAGGGAAAAGAATTTGACACCCTGCTGTCACTGTTACATTTTCACAATAGAAGAGCATGCAAATATTGAACCTCCTGCTTAGCCACAGTGTCCTGTCTAATGTCTGTGCTGGTTAGAATAAAAAATCATGGGTGCATCTTGGGCTCGGAGATCTGACAAAGGTCATGCTATGTTGGGCATTTGAATTGGAAATTGTCTGGACGTAGATTTTATAAAGCTCCCACTGTTGTGTGTGGGGAGAATTTCTACAGGGTTTTGTCCCTGGAGAGGCCTCTTAGGCCCTTTTCTGTCCCATGAATGAATTTAGATGTGAGGGTTACTCCTGCCTTAAAACTGTTAAGTTCATTTTGCATACATCCCTAGAGAGAAAAACTGGCAGATGCTTTTATCTTGGAAGTGTTTAAAAGAAAACTGCAGAGCAGGAACAAGAGAGAAAAGGGGCCCTGTGTGGAGTCCCAGAACATTTTGGAAATGGCCAATATGCAGTTTTCATCAGTATGAAGGCGGGGTGCAATATGGTGCCTGTAGCTCACAAGGGAATATGAATGTTGATTAAGCATACTCCCAGGCTTTGAAATTCTGAAAGCAGTGTCAGAATAATGGATGTTGAGCAAATGTCAAGCATTTGTTAATTTCTCTGTTATTTGGAGTTTATCTACCATGATCAATCAAATAAACTAGCGCTTCTCTCTTGTGGCATGTGTCATTGATATGGTGATTAGGTGGCTAGAGAGACCTTCTGCTTTTTTTCCAGGTAACACATTATAAATGAGCAGAATAGAGCTCTTCAGTTAAATTCTTGTTTATGATTTGGTTTAGTTACATTTTTTTTTTTTTTTTTTGGTAACACAACTACTTTGGGTTGAAGGTGATATTAAAAGGAAAAAAAAAAAGTCACATGCCCAAGTTATTCTTCATTGTGATCTGTGTGCAGCTACCATGCTGGCATTGATGTCAGTGGTTGCTGTCTAGTTACAGTTTTCAGAAGTTTAGAAAACTTAGATAGAAAACTGGGTGAAAGAATTTAACCTGAAGAAATTATGGCCTGTTAACATTTGTTTTTACTCCATTGTCTTCCCAGTCCCCTGCATTTTCAGTGGTGTGTTCCAATTTAGATAGTGGTTTTTATCTTTTGGAGGCAGTAAACAGATTTCCTTCGTGTGATCTGAAGTCATTTTATCTTGTTATTTCTATGCTGTTTGGAGGATCAGAAAAGCCTTTGCAGCATTTGCTCTGAGCACTAGACTGCAATGGTAATGTTTGGAGTTAAGAAGGGGAATTTCTCTTTAGAATGTGAATGACATTACTAATTGGGAGTTCATTATGGCTTGACATCAGGCACCCTGTGTGAGTACCCTGACCCTGAGGTGTGGTAAGTTAGAAGGGTGAGATCTCCATATACAACCTTTTTAGCAAGAATCCATGCAGATTTATGACTAGAAACTTATTTTTTTTCTCTTTGTCATTTTCATATGATCTTAGGCATGTAGCTTACATGATTCTGACGAGACACATGCAATGTACTCCAGTCCTGACCTTGTCAAAGTTGTACATCTGTGATCTATGGCATGGATTTATCTGCAAATCTAGACCTTCTAGAATGATCTGCCTTCTGTTATCAAGCCCCAGTGAGATTTTCCTTCAAAGGATTCACACCTGAGCATTTACAAAACAATGTGCCCACAAAAATCACACACTGTTTTTTGGTGACCTCTTCTTTAATTATCTTAATCTGCCAAACTGTCCCAAATATGGCAGTTTCCCAAGCAGAATAAAGGTTTCAGCTTCCTCATCATCTTAACTTTCTATATTTAGGCATTTGGTTTTAGGCCTCCTCTGGAAATCCTAGCCATCTAAGTAAAGTCCTGCTTGGCACGTGGTGCTGATGAACTCTACACTGTACTCCTTCCAGAATCATAAACCATGGAGCAAGGCTCACTGGCAGAAAGCTTGTCATGGATATGATGGTTTGGAACATCCCTGAGTTGTTATCTTGCATCAGTCACCAAAACACTCAGGTTCTCGTCAACATGCAGCTCAAGTGTGCTCTGTTTGTAGCAATGAAACTTATTTTTCCTAGTTGAGATTCGAAAGACATAGATAATCTTGTTTTGGTCTTGAAAATTGCTGTATGTTAATTTGAGAAAGACTGACTTCGAACTATTGTAATTCTTAAGCATGTGCACTCCGAGGGATTGAATCCCTGAGAGTACTCTTGTGGCAGGCGCCCGCTGCTGTGGCTAGATAAGTGTTCCATTAAGAGTTAGGCCAGTGTTCCCACCATTACTAACTCCTGAGTCACTTGCCCTCCGCTTTCATCTGCTGATGCCCTCAGGTAATCAAAGTTTTCTCCTCTGTGTGTTCTAGCTGTAAAGAGATGACTCTGTTTTTGAAAAGTCTTTGAATGAGTGCTGTTTTCTTATAGAAACACATTCTAATGAGAGCCAAAATGCCCATGCAAAATCTTTTGCACATTTTCAGGGGTGACAAAGTACTTTGAGAATGTAGCTAGTATTTGGAAACATAACTATCATTAGGTTTGATAAATCAAGGGGGAGATGCTGTAAGATGACCTTATAGTCTGGAACCATAATGAGTTTTCTTTGTATTGCCAATTAGTCGTACATGGCTATGTTTCTAGACTTGATGGCCAGTCTGTATTTTGGTGTGAGATGTGAAATGACTCAGAAATTAGCTGTTTTCCTTTTTAGTTTTATTATGTTTTCATTTGTATGTGTTGTGTGTGTGTGGGAGGGATAAGTGTACATATGTATGGGGGCCAGAGGTTGATAATGTGTGTGTTCTTCAGCCACTGTGAACGTTACTTTTTGAGACAAGATCTCTTGCTGAACCTACAACTCACCAATTCAGCATGACTGTCTGGCTAGAAAAAAACGCCAAGATCTCTTGCCTGTGTCTCCGCAGTGCTGGATTACAAGCACACACCAGGCCTGGCTTGTACACAGATGCTGGGGATGGAACCTAAATCTAAACCTAAAGCACCGACTTTACATCTTGAACCATCTTTCCAGCCCCAGTTTGTTTCTACTGAAATGGCCTTTCTTGCCTACCTTGTGAGTGTTTGAGAAAGACTCTTCAAGACGGGTTGTTCCTGGGCAAAGGCAACATCATGAATACACAAGTTCATTCCCACTCCATGATGAAGACTCTGTCCAAAAGCATTTGAGTAAGCTGGTTCTTGTTTATTAGCAGAGAAAGTTATCCTGTACTTAGGAATCAGCCTTGTCTCTTTCCTTAATTACTAGCCCTTTCTCTGTGCTCTTGAAGCAAAGACTGTGCAGTCCATGGAGACACACATTGCCTCCTTCACCCTCTTCTCTAGGGGTAAATAGCAGACCTTGAGGAAGAAAAGGATTACAAAGCATCAGAGAAGTAATTCAGAATAGGATGTTTTACTAAACTTTTATTTGTCTAGAAAGGAAGACTAGTAATTCCGGGAATTTTGTCCTTCAGTTTAAGAAGCATTTTCACAGAATGGTCTCCTTTTCCTTGTGATTCTTGTAGATGTGGATTGAGATGCAGAGCTTACAATCAGGTGAAACTCGCACATTGCATAGTTTTAATTTTTTCTTATTTTTATGTGGACTTTATATTTGCCAAGGAGTTGCATTTATGTTAAGAACACTGTGAAGTTACATCTGTTATGTCACTAAAACTCGTGTTTTATCTCAGAGTGAAGTGAAGAGGGTACGATTCTTACTCTGTTCAGAAGACACCCATATCTATCATAGACTTGGAAGAATTGCAGAATAGAAGGGGAGACAGTTACTGTCTGTTTCTTCCTTAGGACAGTTTTTATGGAGGGAAGAAACATCCTCAATGCCATTTTCAAAGCTCTGTGTGTGTGTGTGTGTGTGTGTATATACAACAGTTAAAAAATAGAAATTAAAAATTTTATATGAGTGACCCTCTTCTGCTGACCACACCCCATCCCTCAACAAAGCAGCAGCTCTGCATTTGTGAGGCATTAGCCATACTTCGTTAGATGCACATTGCTTAAACATGTTTTTGGTAAGGTTTAAACCATAGAGACAGAACTTGAAGTGGCTAAGTAGAGTTAAACACTATTTGGTGCTCAGCAATTCTGTGTCTGGTTGTAAAGCTGCTATACAGTGTTGTTGCAGTGGAAGTTCCCTGTAGCCAGTGAGGAGACCAGCAGAATTTTGAGCAGCAGACAGTTAGTTTGGGGTGCAATCTGAACTTGGGTGTCTTGTCTTTGTGTTCCAGTTCCACCCTGAAGAGGATAGTTCTGCACTTGACACATGCAAATGCTAAATACAGTAGCAGCATGAGGTCTCTGTCATTAGCAGTAATTTATGTAATGAAAGCCACCTGGCTGTTTTTTATAATTAATTGCTTGTAAATAATAAATTTAAATATAATTTATAGTTTTCTAAATTTGATTACTGTATAGCCCCAAAAGTAAACCTAAAAAGTAATGGCGATTTTATAACTAAGTGACCTATTTTGTTAAGTAAGTGTGTTTTAGAAGAGTGATGGTGGTCATCCATCCCCTGCTAGTGTTTGTCTAGATGGGATGCTGACTTTGAAAGTCTCCCTAATTCATTCTTTATATCGTTACTTTAGTTGAGCTTTTAAATGAATTCCTATATATAAATTAATACACAGAAGAAAATAGACTAACACAGGTGAAGTTAGCTCTACTGAAAAAAATGGTTTTAAAACTATTTTATAAAATTTCAAATATGTCTTGAGAAAACCTTTGTATGTGGGTGAAACACTTAAGCACCTCTGATGGTTTGTTATACATTGTGGTGATAGTAAGAGGCTTTGCCTGGGAGATTTACCAAGTACTAAAGATAGCTATTCATTTAGCAAAGCTTTATGGGATCGCTTCATTCATGTAGCCCGGTGTATCAGCTGCCAAAGTGTTGTTCTGATGCAGTGGCAAGTATTAGTGATTCACATGGCTCAAAGAGAATGGGGAATTGGGAGTCCAGTCCTTGGTGCTCTTTCATTCAAAAAGAAAGAAAGGAAGGGCAGAAAGGGGGTAGAGGAAAGAAGGGAATTTATGCTTTTATTTTTAAAACTGACAATTATGTTTACTGACACTTCTATAAAATCTTCTCAAACTGTACACATTAAATTTTTAGAATTAAATTATCTTTTCTAAAATGTGTCTCCATTTAAAACTACATCATTTAAATATTTACATTGTTATTTTGCCATATAGCAGTAAAGTTACTGTCATTGTCAATTTATGGAATGTGTAGAATACATTAGGATTAATAGATTAGAAAGCTATATAGCTCTGA
This sequence comes from Cricetulus griseus, assembly GCF_003668045.3. Lineage (NCBI taxonomy): Eukaryota > Metazoa > Chordata > Mammalia > Rodentia > Cricetidae > Cricetulus > Cricetulus griseus. The sequence goes on along the minus strand of NC_048599.1, from coordinate 62,893,753 downwards.
GCTGCAAGCATAAACTAGAACCATTTTCCGCCATATAAGACCGTTAGCAAGTCGTATCATAATTTAGACAAATCAGTAATGCTGCTTTATTGGTTGGATCTAAATTTTTTTTGATCTACAATTCTCTGTGTTCCTTGTAGAAGACCAGCTAAACCGTGAAAAACTTAGTTCTGTGTTAAATAGCAACACTGCACATTGACCGCTTATGAGGTGGAAGGAGTCAGTGAAGTGTCTGTGTGTGCAGAGATTGCTTCTGAAGAGGCTGTGGCTTCTGTCTGTGGTCAGTGTGACCACCATCAATCACCTCAAGGGCTGACATCATACTTGTTCATTGCCTGCTTCCCGAGGCCTCTAATAATCCCTCAAGAATTTAGAATGTTGTTGACTGTCCCCATTTTCATCACTGAAGAAAGACGCTTTGCAACAGGTGCAGGCATGGGGGAATACTAATTGTAGGGTGTGCTTAATCTGTCCAGTTGGGAGAGGGACTCCAAATTTGGTATCTTAGAGAGCAGAGTGACCTTTTAAAGTCCTCTGATTAGAATTGCCAACAATTGCAACAGGCTAATTATACCCACAAGGAGTTGTGAAGTGCTTTCAAGTTTTCATGTACACCTAGAAGTTCAGCCATTGGTTTGAAGTCATTAACATATGACAGATGCACTCCCTTTCCAGGGCTCCCGAGATAAGACTTGATTGTAGAAGTGGGAATTTGACCACAGCTTATCATTGCTTCATTAGCTTGCTTACAGACAAGGAGGGTGGGGTTTTGGGTTTTGCTTTGTTTTTCTTTTTTTGACTGACTGTTATCTTACCCAGTTCCACATTCCCAGCCTCTTCTCTTTCTGCAGATATGAGGTCACAGCAGATAACCTTGATGCTGATTTTTCCCAAAGCCAGTTACATACTGACAGTGTTACACACATTTTGTATAATACGAATATAAATATGAAGTATATTACACATATCATTTGTGTATTTATAATTGTAACTTACTTGAGCTTGTGTATTTCTGCTTCCATTTGCATTAGTTTTGGTGTGGCAGCTGTTTCCGTATGATTTCTGGGTTACATTTGTTTGTCTGTTGTCCTGCTGTGTGTGGTGCTGAAGATCCAGCCCAAGGCTCCCTGCATGCCAGGCAAGTGCTCAGGCAGGGAGCTAATGCTCTCATCTGCAGCCAATTTCTGTTATTTCCTATGAAAAGGTACAGACATGCTTTTTGGCTTAGAAGATAATTGAATGTGTGACTTCTTTGTTTACATAAAGTTGGCCACTGTTGAAATTGGTGAGAGCAGAGAAATAAAATGTGGATCCTCTCCTATGGATCCCTGGGTAGATAGATAGGAAGATGTTTCTCTTCAATAAAGAACAAATGGTGTGGGTGACCACATGAAGAGAGGTGGATATCAAGGACCAGGGCCTCCTGCTGTAACCCCAGGACTACAACACTTAACTGAAATTGAAAAGCATCCAAAATAAGCCATATAGAATCAAGGTGACAAGGCTTCTGGGTAAGACCATTCTCTGGTAGTTTAATTTCTCTTTTCGGTGTCTCTGTACATACCTAAGTATGATTGTTTGTGTTTCACAGTGAACTCCCTAACACATACTGAAATTTTATTTCAAGTTCTCTTCTGTTGGCTTAAAAATCTGTTTATAGGAGTCACGATTCCCTTAATCTCTGGAGTATGATGGAGACTTTGTCTTCCCAAAGGGCATACTCATGTTTAGTTGTATTCCTGTCAATTACCAGTAAGGCCTTTTTGTGTAATTAGGGGGTGGTTAATTTACTGTAAGTAGAGTTGCTACCTGTCTAGGGATTAGCTGAAGCAGGTTGGAAGTCTCAGCGAGACTTTTGAGTTTGGTTTTAATGCAGGAGTTGATTTCTTAACTCTCTTCTGCTGTTTTGGTGGCAGTTTCTGAGTTAATTTGTGATATTGGTGACAGCAGGTGTTTTCGTGGTTCTGATTCTCAAGGCTGTATAAACTATGCTGGGTAAAATGATAAGTGTCACTAGAAAATTCTGAGCAGCAGGTGCATTTGTGCTTGGTAGGAATTGATGGTGAAGCAGAAGGAGCTTCTGCTTGTTTCATTCATGTTCTGTCAGTGTTTGGATGGCTGGAAAGTATGACCAGGGTCAGGCTTGTATTACATGGATAGCTGGTACCTCAGGGAAATAAAACCCAGGGGAAATTAATGATGTAGCTCATAGGAGAGTAGAATGATGTAATTTTACAATATTTAAAGTTAGCTATGAAGAATAGCAAATTCTCTAAAGAACATTCTTTGCTAGAGAGGTTTGCAGTATTGTGTGTGCCATGAAATGTCTTATTTCATGGGACCCATGGTGAGTGGGAGCTCATTCCATCTGGATCTTTGTTTCACTGGGGGGAAAACCGACAACAACAAATGGGTCAATGAACCACAACCAACTTCTTTGAGGTATTACCTCATTTTGATCTTATTTTTGTGGGTGGGTTTTTGTTTTTTGTTTTTTTTTTTAAAAGACTGTATCTCACTGTGCAGTTCTGGCTGACCTGGAACTGCCTGTGTAGACCATGCTGGCCCACAACTCACAGAGATCCGTCTGCATCTTCCTCTTGAGTACTGGGATTAAAGGAGTGAACCACCACACCCAGCCTCCCTGACTCTTTTCTCTTCCGGTCTCTTCCCTTCCCTTCCTTCTTTCTAAATGGAAATTGAATGTGTTACAAGTGGTATAAAGGTTAATTCTTCTTTTGGCTGGGATTTTTGTTATGGAGATATGACTCACATCATGTCCACAGTTACTCTCCAAGTATGGGGCTCAGGGAGTAGAGGGCTTGGTGATGCTTGGTCATGCAGCCCCAGGGCTGAATTGGTGGAGATGGGCCCATTCCTGGTGCTTACTGGCCAGCTGGCTTAGCCAAATAGGTGAGCCTCAGAGCATGTCTCAAAAACACGGTGGACACCTCTCAGGAAATGACATCTGAGGTGGTCCTATGGCCCCTACACATATGTGTGTACTTGTACATACTCATCTGCACACACATATGAACCTACACACATGAACATACACTATTACCTACATACCCTAAATGGTTTTTTAGTGTTCTTACAAACTTGTGGAACTGTCACTGTTATATAATAACAGAATTTTCATCACCCCATAAAGAAACCTGATAGCCATTTTTATTCCTTACCCCTAGGCAAGCACCAATTCCTATCTGTGGTTATATACTTACCTATCTGTACTTGACCTAGAAGCAGTGTCACACAGCACAATGGGCTTCTTTTATACGGCATAATGTTTCTGATTAATGTACATTTATGCTGTTGCATTTTGGCTTTATTGCAAAATAGTTAGTTGGATGACTATAAGACATTTTGCCTGTCCATTCTTCATTTTGCAGATATCTTGTTGTTTCTTACTTCAGGCTATTGTGAATAATGCTTCTGTAAACATTAGTATGTATGTTTTGTGTGAGTGTTTCAGAACGGTTTTGTATTTCCTGGATAGATACTTTGAAGTAGAACTTCTTACTATTTTGAGGAACTGTCAAACCATTTTCTAAAGTGGCTACACTGAATTCCCACCAGTAATATATGAGGGTATTATTTTCCCAGCATTCTCAAACTGACATATCATCTGTCTTTTGCAGGATGAGGAGCAGTACCTCAGTGTGGTTTGAATTTCTATTTCCTCAATGACTAATGGATAATATTGGACTTTTTATATGCTAATTGTTGAGTTGCAAGGCTTCTTTGCCTGTTCCTCATACAAACCCCTGGAGTGTTTTCTCCTACTCTGTTGTTCTTTCCTCATTTCCTTGATAGATTTCTTGAGTTATCCCTTCAGGATGATCTTGCCTCCAGACAGGAGGCACAGACCTGGCTATAGAATTTTCCTGTATGGAAAACATTGCTCTTTAGTGTAGTTTTTAATTATTTAATATGATGCTTTTATAAAAAATGTTTTTTTATTTTAGATAGTGTGTTAATACTTGGCAAGCAATTTCTTGAATATAAATTAAAGAGTTAGACATGTTTTAATATTATCCTTTAAAATTATGCACATATGTATCTTGACCTTGTATGTCATCTGAGCTAAATGATACTTTGACATGAGTTATTAGTGAACTGCTAAAAGTCAAGAATGTGGATCACAAAAGAATGGTTTTGAAAAGTAATCATTAACTGTGCAAAACCACAGCTCATCCACGTGAGAGGAGAAAACCTGAACTAAGTTCCATTGCTTTAGAAGTGTGAGCCATTACATGTGATTGTGACAGGGGCCTGTAAGGGGAGCATTAGGTATAGTCCCATCCCTGTCCCAGGCCACACATTCTAGCCTGGGGATTCAGAAAAGCCAGGAGATCTGGCCCTTGCCTCTGTTTTACTGTGGTGTTAACACCATGGGTCTGGGCAAGCATCTCCCTCTCGAGTTCTAGTTTGTCTCTGTGAAGGATGAGTTCCTTCTTTTATGTGGGGATACAGTGAAAATCACAAGGGTGATATAAAAGCTTTCAAGAAGGAGTTAGTGCCAGGTTGATGCCCTGCCAGTTTGGAGGCTGGCATTCTCCCAGAGCTCTGAAAGGAAACTCTACAGACTCTGGGAAAGAAGTGGATGCTTCTCCTTCAATGCCAAGTTACCTGACTTCTGACTGGGTTTAGAAATATGTCCTTTCCAAGCAGGGTGTGCACCTGGCCTTCCTTGGCTGAGAGTTAGCTCAGGTGGCTCAATGTAAGATGTTGCTAATGTAGTTTTTAAGCACTTCTAAGAAACAGTTCGCAAGCAAGCATTAGGTAATGTGGGAAACTTTCAGTTGGCTGGCAGGTCTTTGCATTAAAGACAAAGCAGATGACAACTGCCTTAGAGCTCAAGTCTAATTGCTTGTTGAAATGATACTTGACGAAAATAAGGGGCATGTGGAAGGCCACTTGGAATTGTATTGTGAAGAAGCATCTAATTGCTTGCTCCTTATGTCATTTTGCTTCTTTTAAGTGACTTAAGCAAGGTAGACTCTGAAATTGTGCTTTTATAAATCGTTTCAATTGTGTAATGCAAACAGTATAAATGTGTGATTATCCAGGCTCTTTATCTGGCTGCAGTCGGATAGTGTGTCATCTCCTTTGGATGGCTAATAAGATATTGGCTTTTGTGCTATTTACTTTAGGGGAAAAATGAATAGCTTTCTTCACACCTAATTCTTTTGCTACACTTAATCTTCGATTTGGATTGATGCATACATAACTCTGGGGGTGGTGTGTCTACATATGAAGTCTAGGTTTTAGTTAGATTTTTATCTTGTGTTAGACAAAGACATCTGCCTCCTTCGATGGCCACCCCCTCAAGAAAATTAAGTGTCCACAAAATTGGTGACCTGTTTTTAAGAGGATGTGTAACATCTTTCTAAATGAAAAATCATTCCAGCAGTACCTAATGTTGGCAATTTTCCTCTGTCTGCTTTTAGAACTTATTGGCCAACCAGGTCAGACATTATTAAAGTTCAAAGGGCCCAGAGGGAAAAGTAATGGTTTTGTGCTACTATGAATTTTAAATGTTGCCATTTTCTCTTGTTACAGCATCATCTGTTCTCACATGCCACTAAAATGTATAGAAGTTTTAGACTAAATTCAGGGTCAAGGTTACATGAGTCAAGGTGCTTCTTGCTCGTTCTTATAGATGTTTGCTACCCACATTATCTGCATGCCACTGTGTAACAAGACCCCTTCTCACAGCGAAAAGAACTTACTATGAAGTTAGCAGGATTTTTTTTTTGGGGGGGGTTTGCTTATCACTTCTTGGAACTGTATAGAGATTTAATCAGAATATATTCTCATTGAACACAGCAACTATTGTCTATATTGGCACAGACAGAAAAGAGTCCTTCAGTTCTGACATAGCTGTGTTTGACACTTATGCGTTACACTCTTTTTTTTTTTTTTTTTCTCATTTCCAAGGGTTGAACTCAGGCCCTTGCATGTGCTAGACTGGTAATCCACACCCCCAGCCCATAATTCTTTTGAAGATGAAACTTTTGGGAAGGCTGAGTTCCATCACACACACACACACACACACACACACACACACACACACACACACGCAGAGAGAGAGAGAGAGAGACAGAGACAGAGACAGAGACACACACACAGTCTACTCTCCAGCACATAAAGTATGTCGGCAAACAAGAGCTTGATAGAGATTTGTTAAGTTACTGAGCTGAGTGTGCTGCATTTTAGCAGACTGGATCTCTGGGTTGTAGATTGAGTGTGGCTGGACTCACTCAGGTTCCCACTGTTGTTTCTAAGTCTTTTCAGAGCCCATGCCTCCCCCCTACACACACACACACACACACACACACACACACACACACACACACACACACACACACTGATGGCTGGTGAAATGTATAGCATTTCTATGAGTTTAGCACTTTGGTTTTGCATTCATGACCGAGTCAAGAGTCAGGTGTGGCTTTCACTGGCTCCTGTATCATCGTTCTGGATGTTGTTAACAGATTTTAATTTGGGTGAGGTAACTAACTTTAAGACTTCAGAAGAAATTGCAGTGCCCCTTTCAAAGAGTACTCATAGTTCGCCCTTAAGCATGTTGTGTTACCCACAGTATCTTTTCATTGATCTCTGATATCTTTTTAAAGAGTTGATTGTCTTGAACTTTGTGATATGTAGTCATCTTCTCAAGTGCCACCAAAGGCCAGGTTATACTAGGTTTTCCTCCCCTATGTTTAGTGTGATTGAAACTTCTGGGCCTTCAAAGTTATCTGAAAGCAAATAGTGTGTTATGCTTGGGAAGCTTAAAATGTCATTGGGTGGCATCTCAAAGCAGAGCCTGCTCTTTAGTGGTGGCTTTTGCTGTGTGCTCACATATAGTCTTCATGAGTGTTTATTTGTTGATTGGGAGTGGAAATGTTTCTTTGTTTTCCCATAAAATAGACATGTGTGTATTTGGGGGCTGCATGAGTGTTAAAGAAAGGAGAGGAGGAAGATTATTCTTCATTAAGTCATCATGGTGAGAGTTGACTGTGGTGTACAAGGCAGTTATAAAGTTAAAAAGATAAAAATATGTCCTTGCTTTAAGGACTGAGCATCTAATGGAAACACAAATGAAGAAAAAAAATACTTGAAATTAAAATTCAGCCTCAGACTTATTTATGGCCTTCCTAAATTAGAAGTCTGAAGGGTTTTATAAACTCATTTTTAAAAAGTTTTTCTTTCATTATAGTGTGTGTGTGTGTGTGTGTGTGTGTGTGCATTTACAAATTACTATGTGTGGAGGTCGGAGAATTATACTATGTGTAAAGTCAGAGAACAACCCATGTGAATTAGTTCTCTCTCTCTACCATGCCCATCCCAGAGAATGAACTCAGATGGCCAGGCAAACATCTTTAATTACTGAGCCATCTCATCAGCCCTTATAAACATGTAGGTCAAACCCCATCTGGCTGTGTGCTCTTAAAATAGTTATATTAGTCTCTCTTATCTAACATCTGAAGAGAGATCCTCAAATTCCTTGAATGTACATTCTAGAACATTCCAGAAATTTTCTGTTTGGGGGCAGGGGCGGTTGTTCTTCCTCCGATTTTCTTCCTAGGACATTTCATAATTGTTAACATTCTCATATACTTCTAGCTTAATTTTGTCATTTTGGAAATTCCCAGTTATCTTTCATATTTTTATTCTATAGGACATTTTAATGACATTTGCGTTTTCAGTATCTCAATCGAGTATAATATTTGGCCAGTGAGAGGAAATAGAGAAACCATTAATGCAGAGAAGTGACAATGCAGAAAGTGCAGGAGTGGGGAATAGATACCCCCTTCATTTCATGGTTGGGAATATGGACCTTGCTGTCTGTGGAGGACACAGCAGAAGGTGATGTGTAAAGAGCTAGTCAAAGAACCTGGAGTCCCAGCATTGAGTGTAGACACCCCAGTCTTGGACTCTGGTTGTGTGCTGTTAGTGTTTTCTGAGTCTTTATTTTCTAAGCTGCATATTAGGAAGATCAATGTTATCCTGCTATAGCAAACATTACTGTAAGAATATAATGTATATAGAATTAAAAAGCATTGTATCTATTGTTTTTACTCCTATAAAAAAAAACCTACTAGTTTTATAATCTTTTTTTTTTTTAGAAGGTCAGATTCATTCATGTTATCTCTGAAACTATAGGAAGGGTGATACTTGATAGAAAAGTTGGGGAAAACTTTTGTTGGCTGATCAAAAAAGTTCAAGATTTTGTTTTCCGAGGCCCTTAATACAATTATTTGGTCTAAGAATTAATGATGAAGTAAAATCCTTTATTCTACTGTATAGACTGTAAGTTAGCCTTAGGCTGAAGGTATCATTTTCCATTTTCATTTGACACAGTCCATTGGCATATTAATAAAAATGGTTAGAATTTTATGTGTATAAAACTTGAGAAAAACTTTAGAAGTACAGAGTTTATTTTTTCCATCATTGTTTCTTTTCTGATTGTGTTTACACTAATAATTGACTTCAGTGTATGTTCCCAGATGGAAAGAGTTGATATTCAAAGTATTTTCTGTCAATTTTTTACTGTTAAATCTTGGGTCGAGGTTGAGTCGAGTTTTCCTCAGCATAATGGAGTGGACTTGAGGGAAGAGAGGATGGGCAATTAGACCTGCCTGTAAACCCTTCTCCCTCCCCGATCCTTAAGTGGCAAGTGGCGTATAATAGGGTGGAAGAAAACCAAAGCTGGTATTTTACAGGCATGCCAGTATGGCATCCTGTGGTCACTGTTCCCAGTAACACAGTCAGGGCAGAAGGTGCTATGCTAGGAGGAGCGGTTAGCAACAGGTTCTTAACAAACACAACTTTCTTCAGTAAGAGCTAGAGTATATTTGCAGCCTGTGGGCCTACATTAAATGAATATATAAAAAACCAAGGGGGGTGTCTCTCTGGCCTGTAATCATTGCACTACAGAGTTAGAAGCAAAAGGATCATAGTTGTTCTCCCATACACAGGGAGTTGAAGCCCAGCCTGTGATACATAAGGTCCTCTCTCTAAACAACAAACCAGCAGTAGCAAAGCACCAAGCTAAGTCAGCCAATCAAAAAAAGGGGGGGGGGGGCTGACTGTTAATAGACTTGCCATAGGACACTTGAATATTTACCCAAAGCTACTAGTGTTCTCTCTGACCTCTGTTTCTTACAGTCTTCTGTCTCTTTCTCTATGATGGTCCCTGAGCCAAGTGGGGAGTGGGTGTGATTCAGATATCCCATTTGTAGCTGAATATACTATAATCTCTTATTCTCTGCACTTTGACCTGTTGTGAGTATCTGCACTGACTACTACCCACTGGACAAAGAGACTTGTCTGATGAAGTCTGAGAGCTGCACTCATCTATAGGTAGTAAGATACGAATTTGGAGGCAGCTTGATACTGTGTCCATTCAGCAAAATAATAGTAGGTTCACCACCCCCGCCCGCCAGACCCATGAGCTAATCAACCCTGGGTTCTTGGCAGATTGGTTGTGCACCAGAAGTTAATGGTAAAGATCCTGTTGCTGTTGATACAACATACACTTGTCACAGGGCATGGAGAAATGTAGTTGGGATTGGCAAGGGAGCTTCTTCCCACTGGTTACCTCTTATAGTACTAGAAGGTGTTATGCAGGGTGCTGGAGTGCAAGGGATCATCAACAGTCTTATCCAGCTGAGAATGTGTGGACTGCCATAATAAGCAGCATGGCAAGATATGCCTATGCGTGCAATAGTATCATGAATGTTATAGGGGTAACCGGTGACTTTCTGATTGGATTTAAATCCTTTTTTTTTTTTAATGTGTCTCTTCTTTAGACCTTGAGTTTATGTGTATATTCTTGCTTAAAGCTATAGTGTCAATATAGCTTTTTGGGTTCTTTTCTTCTAGTCCCAATTATAACCCAAACTACAATTTGTTTGTGTGTTAACTTTATTGGAGGTAAATACTTGCTAACTAGAGTGTCCTTCTTTCTTTCCTATTCTGCATTTTTGTAGTTCTGAGGATCAAACTCAGGTTCTTATACATGCTTGTAAATTCCTGTCCCTCTTTGCTGCCTTCCGGCTCCCAAGTGGTAACTTCGAGCAGTGAAAATGTCTTTATGTGTAAGATCTGTTCCTTGCAAGTTCCATTTTGGGATGAGGACTTGTACATGGTGGTAGTGAGGAAGCCTTCAGAGCTCTGGACAGGACCCTGGAGGCTGCTGGCTCTGGAGTCTGAAGGGAGTGTTCATGTGACTTGACATTTTGGTAATGAAGTCTGTGAGCCCCATGCTCTGGTCCTAGGAGCTATCATAAGCTTTCTATTCTTAGAAAACAGTCTTTTGCTGAAACTGGATTGAGGAGATTTAAGGACTCCTTTGCAACTTGCAGTCCTATGATATATTGGTGTGCTGGTTCTGGAAAGTGATTTGTCATTTGGAGGCAGTGATTAAGAGCTTAGAGCCCAAAGCCAAGCTGCCTGTTTACATTTTGGATGTGCTCATTTGGATCAAATACTTCATTCCTCCCCAGTTTCTTAAATAATGGAACTATTTTTATTATCACAGTGATGGCTAAGTGAAACAGAGCCTGGTTCCTAATGAACTCTATCCATGTTGCTATATTCATTATCATAAGCATCATGACAGTATGTATTTACTGAACAGTCACCCCTTATTGGAATTCAGCAGAATTGGGAAGAAGAAGTTAACACACAGGAATGGTCTAACAAAGTTAACATTGAGCAAAGTCTGTGTAGTGCAGTCTTGATGACTGAAATCCATCCCTGCTTATCCTCTGGTGTCCCGAAGACACGTGGGAAAGTTGGGGAAACATTTCCAGCAGTGTTAAGATGGATCTATTGGAGTTAGTATAAGTGCTGGGCGTAACTGCCAAGAGGACCTGATTGTGAATCAAGAATAAAAGGCTTGTGGTGTGATTTAAAATTTTGTTTCATAAGGGAAAGACTTAATGCATTTGAAGACATTCCATTTGTTGTTTTAACATTGCCAACATTTATTATTAAAGTGCGTGGTTGTGGAATAATTATAGTCCATATCATGGTGATGTTTTTAGAGAAGATTGAAAATCTGCGCTTCTCTCAAGTTAATGTAGCAGTGAGAACTGGCATCTTTTGAGGTTTCAGATACTTTGTGGAGGCTGTTTAGAAGCCCTGCAAGTACTGAAAGGTGCTTTCATGTTCATTGCTGTATTCCCTGTTAAATGGAAATCATGAGCATAGTCAATTGAGGTAAGGTTGGTAAGAGAGCCTACTAAAGGACTTCAAGATTGTTGATACCATCAGGTTAAAATAACAGAATTTTGCTGGGTAGTGGTGGTGCATGCCCTTAATCTCAGCACCTGGCAGGCAGAGGCAGGCGTATCTCTGAGTCTTAGGCAAGCTTTGTCTACAGAATGAGTTCCAGGACAGCCAGGGCTATACTGAGAAACCCTGTCTGGATAAGAGAAAGAAAGAAAGAAAGAAAGAAAGAAAGAAAGAAAGAAAGAAAGAAAGAAAGAAAGAAAGAAAGAAATTAAAAAGCAAGCAAGCAAACAAACAAAAACCCCAAAATTTATTTGGGTTGAAAATATTAAAGATGATAGTGGTGGCTTTATCTACAATTTTTATAAATTACAACAATTATAAAAACTGGCCAATCATCTTTATCAGTTTACATGGGGTGTGTATAATCTATTAAATTAAGACAGGTTAGGAGAAAAGTTCACATACTGTACACAAAAAGAGGAGGGAAATACTTAAGTGATTTTAAACTACTTTGATCGACAATATTGTGGACACACATAAACTCACCTCTGGGCTTCTTTCCTTCATGATAATAGAGTTGACCTAATGACTAGGATTCTTGAAGAATTTCATAAATGGAAGAGTTCTGTTGAGAGGAAGGATGCACTTAAGGCATCTGAAATGTAAGCAAACCTGGGGAGTGTTAGAAAATAAGATGAAAGTGAAGAAACACCATGGAATAAAGCCAGATGCCTTCATGGAACCCAGTTTATGGAACAAAGATGATGGGGACTCAGATTGGTCTGTGAACATAGATTCTGAGTTAAACTGAAGAGACAGCCTAACTCAGCCCTAGAACTTGAAGAATTAATTAGCCATCTGAAAATATTGACAGAGACAGTGATTAATCACCTATTCTCACAGTATGGCCTATTGTATAATGTTGTAGTCATCTTAGTCTTCTTTGCCTGCTCCAGTGAAATCTGTTAGACTGCATAATTGAAATCATAGAAATGTAAATAATTGAAATCATAGTTTCTTACAAGTTCAGAGGCTGGGACTCTGAGGGCTGGGGACAAGGGTCGTCTAGTTATGGTGAGGGCCCTCTTCCTGCCTTGTGGATGGCTCCCTTCTTCCCATGTCCTCTTTGGAGTGAGTATACCTGGATCCCCTCCCCCCTTTTTTCCTTATATAGCTATTCTTCCATCATGTTTTCCTAGTTTGTGACTTCCTTAAAGCCTGGTTATCTCCCAAGGATACCTCATCTGAAGGTGCCATTAAACTAGGGATTATGACTTCAACATGGGAATGTTCTGTCCATGAACCTGTTAATCCTTTGGGGTGAGTTGAGGTTAGCCTGTGGGGTGACTCTTTGGGTTCATCTGTGGTCATGACTGGAATCGTGTTCATTTTCTTATGTAAATGTTGCCATTGATTTTTTAAAATGTTTTCCTTTTCTATTTACTACTTTTAAAAAGTTGTACTTATGCATTTTAAATCAGATTCTAATATAATTTTATTTAAAATAAGTTCTACAAAAGTATATATATATATATATATAGTTATTTATTTCTGTGTGTATATGCACCCATATGTGCCCATATACCCATATGATACAAGTATGTAACACCAGAGGCCAGAAGAGCATAATGGGTTCTCTAAGCTTGAATTACCAGCTCTTGTGAGCCCCCTGAAGTTGTTGCTAGGGCTTAAACTTGAGTCCCCTGGAAGAGCAGTATGTGTACAACTGAGCCATTCCTCCAGTCCCTGTTTTTTTGTTTTTTGTTTTTTTTTTGTTTTGTTTTGTTTTTTTCTTGGTTTTTCGAGACAGGGTTTCTCTGTGTAGCTTTGGAGCCTATCCTGTTATTCGCTCTGGACACCAGGCTGGCCTCGAACTCACAGAGATCCGCCTGCCTCTGCCTCCCAAGTGCTGGGATTAAAGGTGTGTGCCACCAACGCCCAGCAGTCCCTGTTTTTATAGGTTATATGTATTTGGTATGTTAAAATTATGCAAATTATATACATGTAATATGAGTTGTATCAGGCTAGCTTGAATTCATTGAATAGTGATTTAAGGAAAAATACAATAATTATGAATATTTTAGAATTTTTAGCTAAATTTTGTATTGATTTGCATGTTCTTAAAATAACCCTTTTATGCAGGTTTTGGAGAGTTTTGATAAACATAGCTGCTGTGTCACTGTAAGCATAACTAAATGTGGAATACATCTTTCTCCTTGCTGTGATCTGAATGTATTTCCTAAAATTTGTGTGCTAAAATGTAATGATCGCTGTGCTAGTATAAAGAGGTTGTGCCTTTAGGGGATCATCACATGATGAAGGCGTGAGTCAGGGACTGGGTGAAGGGTCTGGAGAGATGGCTCATCTTGCAGAAGACTGAGTTTCATTCCTATACACCCAAATCAGGTGGCTCACAACTACCTGTATCTCAAACTCCAAGGTGCCCAGGCCCTCTTCTGGACATGCACATGATTAAAAATGTAAATAAATTGAAATAAAAAGGGGGATCCTGGGGAAGTGTGTTCACGTTCTTGCTTCCTTTGCTGTGAGGATACTGTGCTGCTCTTCTGCTTCCAGAAGTACAAGGACACAAGTACAAGGTACATTCTCAGACACAGAAAGCAGCTCTCACCATACAGTGAACTTTGACTTCCTCCATCCTGGGTGTTCCCACCTCTAGAATTGTGAAAAGTAGATTTATGTGCTTTATAAATTTCCAAGTCCTGGGTTTTAGTAGTAACAGAATAGGCCAAAATACTCCCTAAAACCACCTTTTGTTCCTTTCTGTTCCCCATTTCTTGTCACCTTGGAACTCTTGATCTGCTTTCTGATGTGTATCTTTCCACCCCAGAATGCCATAAAAAGTGAATTCTGCAGAATGAGCAGAATGGCTTTTTCTAATTTTGAATTTGAGACTTAGCCATGCTGTTGTATGCATTACTGTAGACTGCTACTCTTTTTTTTTTTTCAGATTTTTTTATTTGAATTAGAAACAAGATTGTTTTACATGACAATCCCAGTTCCCTTCTCCCTCTTGTCCTTCCCTACCACCTCCCAATCCCCCCCCCCCAATAACTAAAACCCTTCCTATCACATACCCTTTCTGCTCCCCTGGATGATGACGCCCTCCATAGGGTGTCATCAGAGTCTAGCATATCTTTTGGGATAGGGCCTAGGCCCACCCCCAGGCGTCTTGGCTCAGGGAGTATTCCTCTATGTGGATTGGGCTTCCAAAGTCCACACCTATACTAGGGATAAGTACTGAACTACTACAGGAGGTCCTGTAGATTTCCGAGGTTTCCTGAATGAAATCCATGTTCCTGGGGTCTGGATCAGTCCCATGCTGGTATCCTAGCTATCAGTCTGGAAAGCAAGAGTTCCCCCATGTTCAGGTCAGTTGTTTCTGTGGGTTTCACCAGCCTGGTGTGAAGGCATTTGCTCTTATTCTTTCCCTGTGGATGTCTGTGCTGCTTTCAGTATAGAAAAGTGCCACACAATTGTGTTAAGGGGTTTGAAAGCTAGGAGCATGTCAGAGTGGATTATGTCTAGAGTCATATCACACTTGTTTTTTTATAAGACTTGAGGAGTTTAGAATTTGATAGATGTTGGACTGAGTTAATGCCATAGTGGGTTGAGACTTTGTGGGACATTGGATAGGGATGGATGTATTTAAATGTAGGGCAGATGTGAATCTCTGGGTCAAAGGGTAGATAATGGTGGGCTAAAAACCAGTCCTCTTAAACATGTGAGGTTTTAAACTATGGAACCTATATATATCATTAGAGATTTAGGCTCTTTGCTGATGTCATTAACTTAAGGGTTTTAGTAAAAGGAAACTATCCTGAATTATTATATTAGGTGGGCCCTGTGTCAAATGAATGTGTCTTTGGGAAAGGGAGATGGAGGAGGCTTACCACCAACATACATAGAAGCCAACATGAAGCTGGAACAGAGAGACCTGAAGATGTTTCTCATGAAGATTTTCATGATGCATCCACTGGTTAAGGAATGCTGGTAGCCACTGGCAGCTGAACAAGACAGAGAGTAGATTCTTGTCCAGAAAATCTTTTTTGGTATAGTAATGTTAATTTTAGACTTTTGGCCCCCTGAACTATGAGAATGAATTTCTGTCAAGGTTGTGTTCATTTTCCAGAGCAGCCACAAGAATGTGTTTGGCTATAGAATTTTGTTTGTGTATTTTTTTCTTTTGTATGAGATTAAAGTGGAAGGTCTGGAGGTGTAGCTCAGTAGTAACATGCTGGCCTCTCACCTGAAGTCTCTTGAGTTTGATTTCCAACACCCTACACAAACACACACACACACACACACACACACACACACACACACACACACACACACACACACACCACACACACTTACTTAAGAACAATAACGTTGAGAAAGTGAAATTGATTCACTTGAGGACTTTGTTGTTTGTATTTTAAAGCAACTGTGTTTAGAAAACCAGTTGTAGTAGATTGGAATTGATCTTTTTTTTTTTTGTAGCACTGAATATTAATGTTAATGTCTAAAAAAAAAGTCTAACAAGACTTTTTGGTACCATGATTAGATTCAATAGCTCTGCCTAGGGAAAGGTGAAAGGATGTGATGGACCACAAACATAGTATTGGCTAGAGGTAGACAGTTGTCTAATTACAGTCATATCAAGAGTTACCTATTGAATTGGCTGAACATTATTAGAGAAGTGATTTTTGTCACTAATAAAAGTTAAAACTTGTTTCTAGTATCTTACTTTGTATTTCAGGAGACATTATTTGCAAATGTCTTTCTGAAGCCACATTTACATTAAGAATATGATCTCTGTGAGTTCAAGACCAGTCTGGTCTACAAGAGCTAGTTCCAGGACAGCCTCCAAAGTCACAGAGAAACCCTGTCTCGAAAAACCAAAAAAAAAAAAAGAATATGATCAACTCTATTTTACTTAACATTAGGCCGTTGTAATAAATGTCTTGTGAACTAAAGTCATGATTCAGTTTGCGGCTGTGAGAAAGTGGTGAGGGAGTAGGAACTTTATTTATGTTATCAAACATGCTTGGATCATTTTCTGGGATTGCCTCGTTCGAGGCAGAAAGCCCGCTAACAAGAAAACCAGTACTTGAGGGCTCTGGGCATGGTTCCGTCAGTAGAGTGCTTGCCTAACATGCTTATAGCTCTGAGCCTCATCCCCAGCACTTCACAAAGTAGGCACAGTGGTACACGCCTGCAATCCCAGTACCCAGGAAATGGAGGCAGGAGGAGCAGGAGTCAAAGCCCAATCTACGTGACATCCTGCCTCAAACAAATGAACCAACCAAAACAACACACAATTCAATATTTGATTAGGAATTATGAATTGGACTAATTCCTCATTTTATTTATGAACATATCCATATATATGTACATGATATTCAGGTGACTGTCTAGTTGATCTTTTACTAAATATCTCGGTTTATTCTTATATTAGAAGAATAAGGTTACCTATGGGATTTTGGTGTCTTAGCAGTGATGTTATTGTGGCATTATGTCTATAAAGTAATTAATGCTGTCCTAGTGAAAGTGGTACTTTATAATCAGTGCTGGATGATGGGAGCTATTTTTACCCTATGATCTAAATTATTCCAATTACTAGAAATCTTAATAAACAATCTAATGGCTCTGGTTCTTTGCCTAGAACACAACTTCTAAGTTAGACCTGTACCGAAAGTCCAATTTCAATGTGACTACTGGTCGGCATTAGGACATAGGCACAGTTTTCTGATAAACTGCACTCAAACGTGGGACTGTGAGAGCAAAGTGTGAGGCACAGTGCTGCATACCTGTGATCCAGGAGTCTGGAGATTGAGGTGGCAGGTATGAATTTGAGGCCTCCTTGAGTTACATAGAGAGACCTTGCTTCAAAACAAATATATTATAAAGAGAACTACAACAAATCTCTCAGAGAACTGCTAGTCATAAGATTTCAAGGTAGAAATAAATTTTAAGGAAGCCATATTTACAGATCATGAAACAAAGACCAAGGAATATTGACTTTCCTATTTAGATTTTAAATACCTTCTGAATAAAGGCAATGTCCCCTTAAAAATCCTATATCTTTCCTATGATGCTGAGGGTGAGCCGGGGCCTCACATGCTTGCCTTTGAGCAGAACTCCAGTCCCAGTGATAACTTCTGATGAGCCTTACTGTTTGGTGTTTGTGAAACACATAAGGTATGCACCAGAATCTAGGAAGGTTTCATTCTTAAGAACTAAAAAACTGTCCTAAGTCAGGGAAAAATTATACATACCCTGGAAAGATAATGACTTTCCTGATTGTGAGATCATACTAAAATTGTGTGTTTATATTGGCAGGTAGGGACAATTAATATTATTGGAACTACCACAGGGGGAAGAATAAATAGTTTTGATCTCATACTCATTTTTTTTCTTAACTTATTGATTCTCTGTGGATTTTACATCATGCTTCCCAGTCCCACTCATGGCCCCATCCCCCTTTGCTTCTGTCCTCTACCTGTGTAACTTCAACAAAACAAAACTAAACTAAACTCAAATTAAAAAAGAGAGAGAGAAGAATCTCATTGTGGAAGCTGTAGCAAGGCCTGTTGAGTCACACAGTTTACCCATTAGTCCATTCATCTTTACTTGTCTTCATTGCTGTGAGTCATTCTTTGGTCTGGTTTGAGGCTTCTGAAGTCTGCTATACCATCAATAATGGGCTCTGTCTGGGGCTCCTCTTGTATATCCTGTTGTTGTGGAGATCCTGCAGTTTTGGATCTGTAGGTTTGTTTCCTTCACATGCCCCAACAGTTCTTAAATTTGGTGGATGTTGGGGTGGGCCGACACATAGCCCTGGTTCTGTAGCTGAGTTGCTCAACCCACCAGCTTTGCTTTTTGGTCACTACCAGGGCGAGCTCTCCAGCACTGCAGCTAGCTCAACCAATGCAGCCTGCAGCAAAGAGCAGGGCCAGTCCCCCTGTTCTCAGGTCCCTGGATCCAGCCCACTGGCCCACTTATACTCACATCACCAGGGCCAGTTCTACTGTTTTGCCCAGGAGAAATTCAGGGCCCTCTCTCCCAACTGTGTGTTGCAGTTGCTGAGGGTCAGGACTAGTTCCTTCACTCTCCTGAATTCAGTGCCAGTTCTTTCACCTGTCACAGGTAGCAAGAGGTGGAGGGGGAAAGGGCATCTTTCCCTCACCCATACTACCACCTCATACTAATTTTTCATCTTTAGATATATAGTATAAACTTCACCATTCGAAAACAGCACATGATTGAATTCAGGAGTTTGTAGTATATTCATGAAGTCAAGTAGCCCTCACCACGACCTAATTTTAGAGCATTTTCTTTCTAAAAAGAAACCTCATACTCATTAGCAAATACCCTCTGTCTCCTGCAAACAGCCTTGGCAACCACTAATGTACTTTTGGTTCCTGTGGGTTTTCTTATCCTGGACAGTCCATGTAAATGGAATCCTGTAGTATCTGGCCTGGCCTTTGTGATCAGAGGTTGTTTGTTTGTTTGACCATATCATGTTTATAAGGTTTTCTGTGTCAGAGTGTAGATCAGTGCTTAATTTTCTCCCAGATAATCTTCTAGAATATGAATATACCCCATTTCAGTTATCCATCATCAGCTGATAGGCATGTGGGTTATGTCGACCCTGTGTCAGTTACGAATAGTGCTGCCTAAACACTTTATGTGGGGTTTGGTGAGGACATATTTTCAGTTCTTGACATATCTCAAGGAGTTTCATTGCTGAGTCATATTGTAGCTATTTAATGTTTTAAAATCTATTATTATTAGTGTGTGTGAAGCAGAGACAGAGAGAGACAGAGAGGGAGATTGTCTGTATGCATGAATGCTATGCCACATAGAGGTCAGGGGATAGTTTCTAGAAGTTGTTTCTCTCCACTGTGGGTTCTAGGGATCAATTCAGGTCACCCAGCTTGCATAGCTAAGCACTTTTTTTTTTAACTTGCTGAGTCATTTCATCAGCCCATTTCACCAGCCCTATTCTGTGTTTAATATTTTAAAGGGTCAACAAAGTTTTCTAAAAATATGCACCACTGTCAGCCTGCTACCCTTGTATGAGGGTCTTTTTTCCCTACATCCTTGTCAACACTTGTTGTGTCAACCACAACACTGTGGTTTTTCATTATAGTCACTTTAGCCAGTGTGGGTTAGTCCTTTATAATGGGTTTAGTTTGCTTTCCCTAATGCATGGATCAACCTTTTGTGTCTACTGGGAGATGTGTCTATTCAAGCCCTTTGCTTATTTTAAAATTAGGTCCATGTATTTTCACTAAATAAGAATGGGAAGGGTGATAAAAGTTCATTTTCTTTGGCTATGTTAACCCTCGTTGCTATATAAATATATATTTTCTTATAATGTGAATATTTATGACTTACAGTATGAGTTCCTTTTTTCCTATAGAACAGACTATTACAACAAAGTTGACTGTAAAGCAAGTCCACTGATTTATATCATAGGAAAGGATTTTTTTTATAAAACCATAAACCATTGAATGACAGTGTATGATAAAAACCATACTTTTCTAAGGCACAAAATTATTCCACCATAAAATCTATAATCATACTCAACATATAAAGCCCTACAAATCCTGACATATCAATTTGAATATGTGGCAATTTGTCACACAAGTTTAGAACCTTCAGCATAGTGCCAGCTGAAAGCTCTAGTATTAGATACGAGGAGAGGATGTAGTCATTAAGAAAGTGGCTTTTGAAGGTGACAAATGTGAACTTGGGGTTTGTGGACAGTTGTTGACATAAGTTATATTCTGGTGTATTCTTCCTTATTTGTATTTACTACTTTATGTATGTTGACATATGTACATTATGATTACTGACATTTTTGAACTGTATTGAAATTTCCTCATATTCCCATTTTCCTATTTGCTACGATGACATCATAAAATATTACACCATTAAGTTCCATGTGTAATGCAACTTAGATTTATTTTGACTCACCTGATATAAAAGAATGCTTCATGTGTCCTTGGCCAAGTTACTTCACCCCTGTGGTCTTTAGCTTCTGTAAAGGGTAAAGGTTGACCTTAGTGTCCCATCCTCTCTCCAGAAATACCCTTTAACACAAATGACTGGAGTAGATAATGACAGCAAGACATGTAAGTGTATCCTGTTTTCTGTTGTTAGGTGCGGAGTAGAAGTTTTCCAAGGAGATTGGAGAGGGATGAATATTGTGGACTCTAGAACAAGCATGGCAATTTATAGCTGTGTGGCTTCTAAGCTGCCCAAGATTTGTTAGAAGTTAGAAAGAAGGCCAGGTCAAGTGAGTCTTCAAGTGCCCAACTTGTAAGTTGGAGTATCATCTTGTAAGTTTTGAAGCTGAGATAGTAACACAAGCAAATTGTCTCTGAAGAATGTTGTTGGCAAATTGGAGACTGTGCCAGAAGCTGAGGTGTAGGAGGCAAGGGAAGTGAATCAGGAAGCTATTTAGCATGTAGAAGAGTGGGTAGATACTAAACAAGCTTTTTTTCTTTTCTTTTATTTATTTATTTTTTTAATGGTAGACTTAAGAAGTGGTGAGATGTCCCAGCCTGAGGGAGAAACATGAGTCTGGAATGACTGAGGCATTCCTAGCTCATGTCTCTGCATTTATGAAGCAAATACATGTGGGTGGTAGGGACTGAAAGCGTGTTTGTGGGAAAGGAAAGGCTGGTCAATTCGATTGAGAAATGTCTGTAACCAAATCTGGGGAATTCTCTAGACGCCATAATTAAGATGAGGATTGCCTAAACCCCCTGTACATTTTTGTGTCTGTTTATCCATTTGGGAGCTGTGGAAGTAGTGGTTGGGAACACAGATAGATGCCCTGACAGCTGGGTTAAGATGTAGGGTGAAAGGGAAAAGGCTGAAGAGAACTCTCTGGAAAATGCAGGAAGGAAAACAAACAGCCAGGGAACGAAAGGTAGAAGGACTCCAGAGGAAGAAAGATTTCTTTGGAAAAGAAGGACAGTCAATGGAGCACATGTTTCAGAGAGCTCCAGTAGCAGAATGTTATGCTGAGCTTTGATTGTGAAAAGTCCCCATGAGATCATTTGTTGAATGCTTGGTCCCTTGCTGGTGGCTCATTTAGAAGGTTTGGAAACCTCAGCAGATGGGACCCAGTTGGTGGTAGTAGATCAGTAGGATAAGCCTGTGTGAAGTGAAGCACCTTCTCTCTACACATTCCCAGTGCTTTCATGTTCTGCCCAAGCACAAGGGCCATGCAACCACAGAGCAAGCCTTCAGAAGCCCGGAGCCTAAATCATTTCCTCCTTAGATTGTTTTCTTAAGTGCTTTGGTCACAGCTACTCAAAAG
The DNA here is from genome assembly GCF_003668045.3 of Cricetulus griseus. Lineage (NCBI taxonomy): Eukaryota > Metazoa > Chordata > Mammalia > Rodentia > Cricetidae > Cricetulus > Cricetulus griseus. The sequence continues at coordinate 62,872,158 of NC_048599.1, read as the reverse complement.
TAAGTAAGCGGATGGCTTTGAGATTTAGTGATTAAGAAGTCTGTGACTTTTGCTTCTGTTGAGGGTGGGACAGAAGTCAGATTGCTGTGAGCTAGAGGCTTAATGGGATTTGTGGACCCAAAGGCCTGTTAGACCAAAGATGTATTGATGGGAAAGAAGTGATAAACAGCCAGACATGGTTGTGTTCCCTAGAATCCCAGTACTAAGGGGGAAAAGGAGAGATGGATGATATTTGAAAGGAAGGCAGTTATGGATTAGGAAAGCAGAAGCATGCTTGGAAGAAGGTAAGGAATAGCCAGGGGAGAGAAAGAACTAGAAGAAAGTTGAATTTTATCCAGGAAGGGAAATAGTATCATCACATGCAGGCCACCATCAGGTCCCACCATATGCTAACCTTTTCTTTTGTAATAAAATGACTGCAAGTTTAATTCAGAGCTTCTCATAGTGTAGTTTAGTATGATTTATTAAAGATACCATTGCAGGGAGAAAAGTTTAAATTTAATAAGATGGCTGGTAAACATTTCCTATGGATTTATTATTTATATAATTTGTTAAGTTATCAGAATTTCTTAGGAGAAGAATGACCAGGAGCCTGGAGTGGCTGGCATAATTAAGTACCCGTCACCTAGGCTTCCTATTCTTTATCTGATTTATGTTACGGCTTGTTCTGAAAAGTTAATACTTAAATTTAATTAGGAAGGTAAGAGGTATAGATACTAAGACTGTAATTAGTTGGAACATTTAGAATGGGAGACTTTAGAGCAGAGAATCCTGAAAATCAATTTATCTAACAGGTCTTCAGTTTGTTCCCCGTGTTTACTATTTAGTTTCATTATGAAATGTATCTTGAGATACAAATGTCTGGAGTTAATATAAGGAGCCTCTTCATCTCCCTGTTTGCTTTAGATATTTTTTACTTTCACAGAAAGGAAGCATTCTAACCCTCTCTGCATTGCCTTTCCCCCATCAGATTTTTTGTTGTTGTTTTGAAAAATGATGGATACTTACGGGTATGATTGACACCTGCAATTCTTCCCTCTCTGCCTTATGTGAGGTAGCCATGGTTGAGCTGACTGCTGCCAGTCAGTCTCACAGTATTTCCTGTACTACACCAGAGATGTTCATGAAAAAGAAATGGTTCTATTTTGTGGTTTTATCCTTTGAATTGCTTAGGTAAAATGTAGATGTAATTCTATAACCTGCTTTTCTTGATAAACTACTGTTTTGTTAATTTGTTTTTAGTATTTGCTCATGTTGATAATTTGCTAGTGTGAGCTCTCCACTTTCTGCTCTTAAGAATGTGTTGACTGTTCTTAGAAGTATGTTCTTTCTTATTTGAAAATAAATGTACCATACTCTGCCTAAGACTGGCACAAATGTCCTGCATGTATAGTTTGTTAGGACTCTGTATAGGAGCTTAATTCATGTCCCTCTAATTCTAGTATCTAGCAAACTGAGTTTTTCCTGAGTATTGATTTTGCCATTATTACTGATCGGTTTTGTGTGTTCCATCGTTATTCCATATTTCTAGAGGTTACTTAGGTAGGATTTTTAGTTTTTGAAGATAACATTTTTTGGGGGATGGGGGGACTATACTTGGAATCCTTAAATTCTAGTTCAGTTACCCTTTGGTCAGAGGTAGTCTAGTTATGTCCCAAGCAATACTTTTGATGGCATTATAGGACTGTTAAGACAGAGGTTAGAGATCAGGCCTAGGAAAGATGTGGGGAATACTTAGGAATATCTTAAGCTTTGAGATGGGACCATAAACATGCATTACCCCAAGAGTAAATGTGAACTGTAAGCAATGAACTGTAGCTATGTCTAATGTGGATAAGTCAAGCTCACAGACATGGTAGATGAGGAGCCAGGTACCAAAACAAAAAAAATTACATAAGACATTTCTTATAATGTCAACCAATAGGCAGCACTAACTTCTAGAATACATACTTGTCATGGTAAAACTAAAGGAAATCAAAGAAAGATTAGAAGACCCATTCCTTAACTGGGAAGGATAATGATTGCCTATGTGTCCCTCAGGGTGCTGAAGGTAATGACCTAAGTGGTTTTCCTCCATCTTTTAAAAAATATTAATTTTTTATGCTGCACATTTATTCCATGTAGTATTTTTTAAATTTTATTCACCATAATTTAAAAAGAATACTTCTAGTGGAATGGTAAATGTATTTTGTGGTAAATGAATATTACAAAAATATGTGTACCACTCAAGATTTTTAGACATCCCAGGTGTATATAGTAACACACAAATCCATATTCTTTGGACACCGAATGAAAACACAGGCAGGCTATAGGCTAGATGGCTGTCTGCAATGAAACTGGGTTTTACAGACTATGCTTTTTGTAAGTGGGAAACTCTTCATTAAGTATTGTTTTATGAGATTAACACTTTAGAAAATGTTTTCATCATTGATACTTGAGATGTTAATGTGTGAGATGGAAATAACATTTGAGTAAAAGACACGTGATGTCTGATAGAAACACCCGAGGCAGCAGTGGTAGTTAATAGGCACCTTAGCTGTAGAGAGGATAATGGAAAGTACTTAACAGTCTTCTTACCCAGACTCTTTCCTGCCATCAAAAGTTCCTTTTTCTCTCAACACAAAAAGAAAACTATTTGATGCAGCTAATTAAAGGAAAACTGCAATTTGATTTTTAAAAAAGGGAATATTATCTAAAGCCATTTAATTTGGTCAAAACATTTGACCTCTTGTGGCTTCAATTTTCGATCAAAAAAAAGCAACATGTTCTACCTTTCAAGGTGGTCGGCAGTATAATACAACCTCATAAATCCTTGAGCAGAGGTATTAGCCTACATGGCTGGCAGAACCTTTTTCTCAGAACTGTTAGGAAGGCACAAGTATCATGGGAATTAAACTTGGTTATTCCATTAGTCTCTCCGTCCATGGTTTTAACAGAACTGAACAGTTTAAAGATCTTCTCTAGCTAAATACATGATCTCATCCTACAGTACTCCCAAATCCTGACCAGACTCACTTGGAACTGTTTATTCTTTTTTGTTTGTTTGTTATTTCTAGACAGGGTTTCTTGGTTTAGTCCTGGCTGTCCTGGACCTCACACTGTAGACCAGGCTGGCCTCGATCTCAGAGATCTGCCTTCCTCTGCCTCCCAAGTGTTGGTACTAAAGGCACACACCATCATGACTGGCATCTTTTGTCTTTCCAATCAAGGTTTCTACCATACTCCTTGAAACCCAGAAGTGTACCTTCTGTGTACTGCAAAATGCCTAATAACATCAATCTATTTTGTACTGTGATGAGAAGTCTCTTAATCATACATGGATATGATGCCTTTTACTTTTTAAAGTAGTTTATACATATTGGACCTTTATTTTGCCATCTTTTTCAGAAGCTTGTATCAGTAACCCTACATGTGATTTGTATCTGAAGTTAAGCAAGCCAAACATACATACATACATACATACATACATACATACATACATACATACACAATTAGTTTTTTAAAACATGGTTTCCAGCTTCAAAAGGAAAAATTGAAAAAATTTGAAATTGAAAAAAATTGGCTAATGAATTTATAATTGTCCTCTGTCATTAATCAGTACTCTTTGACATATTGAAGTAGTTTTTAAATTAAGTATCCACTTTCTTTGGTGAACAACTCTAGAAGCCCCAACTCCCAAGATGTCCCCAATCTGCCTCTGTCTCTCTTTTCTGTCTTTCTTTCTCTTCCTGGCCCCCCTCCCTCAAGATAAAGTTTCACTCTGTAGCCAGACTGGTCTGCTACTTGCTATTGACCTCAAACTTGGAGCAATCCTCCTGCCTCAGTTTCCAAAGTACTAGGATTATGTTATTAAAATTATTTTTATATGTAATTGTGTTGAATATGTATGTATGCATACATATATGGGTACATGCATGCCATGACACACATGGAGATCAGAAGACAACTTGCAGGACCTTCTTTCCCATGTGAGTCGTAGGTATGGAATTCAGGTTGTCAGTACCTTTAGTCTCCAAGCCATCTTGCTGGCTCTGTGGGGCTTTGTTTATTTTTTGTTGTTGTTGTTTTGTTTTTGTTTTAAATCTCCTCACATAATTTGGTCCTGGTGGGGAGGGTCAGAAGCCAAACCCATGATGGCTTCCAGAAGCTGCAGGCACTGGCCGTGAGAAGGCAAATGTGGGGGTATTTTATATCAAACTCTCTGAACTGCTGATACACTTGGGAGGTTTCATTCATAAATAAAAAAAATTAATGTTCACAGAGTGTTGGCATACTGTGAAAGTCAGATTATTTAAAGTGCAGTCTCTCCCGTTTGCATTTACTAGAAGATTATATCAGAAATAGTCATTATCAATGGTAGATGTATCCACCAAGGACAATCAGAATCAGCAGTGGATGCTGGTGACATTTGGAGAAAGAAACATTTTGTTCCATCTCTAATGGGGACAGTTGCAGAAGCAAACTCCCTGTTTCAGAAGAAGGTTTTCCTAGGTTGCTTTATTGCCGAGTGTTTGGTGTTGTGACATCCTGGTTAACTGTAGTTTTTGGGAGTGTGGCCTTTTGTAGATTGCCACTCCCCGCTGCCTTCCCTTCTGTTTTCAGAGCTTGCCAGTAGGTGAGAATGTTCCCTTGGCCTCTGTGCTACCAACCTCTGGTAAAGACCAGTGTTTCCCCAATGAAGCTGGGACAGCCAACAAGATAAACCTGGGAATGCTGTCACTCAGTGAAGTATGCTCCCTACTGTTCCCAAGAGTAGCTCATTTGTTTGTGGCAAGAAACCTTTTTCTTGTCCTTTGTAGTATAAACCCTGTTTTATACTACAGATATGATGCAGCCATCCTGAGGTTGCCAAGAATCCCAATACTGTGCTTCCTGCATCAGGACCGGTTCTTTCTCCCCATCCTCTCTTCCTCTCTCCTTGACCTCTCAGCAGGAAGCCTTTGTGTGAGGTTCTCATCTGGAACAACTTCTCCACACTTGTTTTCGTGTTCTGTTGGATTACAGGGCAGCGGGCCTACCTTTGAAGGTCCTTTCTCTTTTATTTCTTTGCTGTGCACTCCAGTAATTAACTTTGTCCTTCTTTTATTTGTTCCAGTCAATCGCAGGCCACTCTGCTGAGCATCTTCTCCCAGGAGTACCAGGTTAGAAGTTTTCTCCTTTGTGAGGGTTGACAGGTGCCTAATTGAATGATGAATGTCCCTTTATTTCTTTGTAATTGAACTGCCAGCTCTCTGATTGGGTTGGAGGATGTTCCCCTTTCCACATCAAGCACCGCCTGTGTCTCAGTGGAGGCCTGCCAAGCCTACCCATCCATCTGTCTAATAACATCTAGCCTTTGCTTATTTGGTGGACCTGTAATAAATTATGCTAAACCATTATTATTCTGACAATAATAATTTCCCTGTGTTGCGTGGCTCCATGTGCTAAATGTTTGCTGACTCGCACTGTCAGTGCCGCTTCCCATTGCTGACAGAGATGATGATAAATGACCACTGCTGGAGTGGCAGAAGGCAAGAGAGGCAGAAAATGGAGTCATTTATCATGAGATGACAGGTGTCAGTCAAGTGGCAAGTCTCTATGGAATTACTTTTTGTAGTTTTCAAATAAGTTGTTTTTAAGCAATGTTCTTCCTGGTTAAATATGGCAATTGGATTGTAAAACCCGAGTGCAGAGGACTTAGATGGAATTGAATCGAGGGAAAATTAATACAAAGGTTGAAAGAGGGAACAAGTCTTTCTTTGCCCTCTGCGGCCCTAAGCAAACTTATTTAGATTCAATTACTATGACCCTGGTGGCTTTTACATATATACTGTACTTGTGGTACCGTCTGAAGACATTCCAGCCAAGCAGGAGATTAAAATGCATAGATGTAGTAGCAGTAAAGGATATCCTGCTACCACCCCAGTCCCCAAGCCATTATCCATTTGCCCTGTATGCTTGCCACTGCGATGAAGAAATATGTCTCTGCTGTTCTTGAACCTGATATGTGACACAATATTAAGATTTTTTTCTGTGTGTTTTGTTTCAGAAACATATTAAAAGAACACATGCCAAACATCACACTCCAGAAGCGATTGAAAGTTATTACCAGAGGTATGACCTGCCTGCCCCACTAGAGGGTATCACAGTACCTATTAATTGTGGTAATTATTATGAATAAATTAGATCATTAAATTGACTTTCTATACAATTGTAAGACTGTTATTGGAAACTTTTGGTTTATTTGGCAGTAAGTTTTTAAGAGCTTTCTTTGGCATGCATGAAGAATATGGTGACAATGTCAATTTAGGTGTGTGCGCATGTCCCGTGTGAGATGAATTCAGTTATTACTGAATCTTATTTGGCTACTTGAAATTCGAGATAAACCACATTTGTATGGGTGTATACATTGACATATGCATGTGTCCCACATGTATATGTGCAAGTTTTCATTTATTTCTTATTCAGATCAGCTGAAAAAAAAAAGAAAGAAATGAGATTGAAATCCAGTGTAGTATTTTGCCCCCTATCTGTTGGGTTAGCTATTTTAGGTATTTGAGGAAGACCTTCATCAAATAAACACTTTATGGAGACATACCGTTTTATACAACTATTGTCTTTTAATGGGGACTTCTATGTTTTTGAAGAAAATGTTGAGTGTTCAACAGCATAATGTTCAGAGAATACTTAAATTTCAGCTTTATTATTCTAAGATGAACAGAACCATTAAAGTAGTTATGATTTTCTTAATTCTGACACTTGTTATCATCATTTTGATGTCTGAATAAAAACAATAAATGGTAATGATGATATAACTAATTTTTGTTATCATTCAACTGTTGATGGACAACTAGGTTGGTTTATTTTGCTTGCTATAATGAATAGAGCAGCAATAAACAATGGGTTCAGATATCTCTATGGTAGGGTCTGGAGTTTCTGGGTTTGGACCCAGGAGTGAAAGAGATGAGGCATATGGCAGTTCTATTTTAAAATTTTTGAGAAATATCCAAACTGATTTCCAGATTGACTGTATTAATTTGCACCCCACCAACAGTTGAGTAGGTATTCTTTTTTCTCAACATTTCTCCAACATTTGTTACCAGATACGTTGATGAGAACCGTTGTGATGGGGTAAGGTGGTATCTGATAGAAGGTCATCGAACTGTACAGACTTTGGGGTCTGGCTAATTTGGGGGTGTGGTTTTTTTTATCTATTTCCAAGTTTTTGAATAATAAAGTTTATAAAATTTTAAAAAAGAATTGAGGTTTAGAGAAGCTATTGAAATTGGATTTTCTTTTAAAAGGTCATTCACTCTGCCACATGGTAAAAGATCCCTTTTGTCTTGTGTAGTTAAAGATATTAACAATGTGTAGATGACCCACCCACCCCCCCCAGCCCCATGCACTGTATATAGAATTCTTCTTTATGCAAGTCTTTGTACAATTTAAGGAAAGTCAGAGCTACCTTGATGAAATTTACATTTAAGTTCTATGTGACCTACAATGGTTCTACAGGACCTACAAATGCTTTGACATGTAGATAATAACAAATTGAAATGCTAAATGTTATTTTTTTTACATCAAAGAAATAATTGTTTGTTTTGAGATAGGGTGTCATACAGCCCAGGTCCGTCTCTGACTTGGCAATTCACCTACCTCAGACTATGCTTATAGACATGTACCACTACATCTGTATAAAAAGAAATACATTTTTGTTTGTAAACTTTATAGTCCTAGGCTGTCAGATGGAATCTGGGCCATGTTGAGATGTAAAGTCTTGTATGGTGGGAGAAGAAAGCAGCATTGGAGAGTAATATGCATTCTGGTCTGGGAAATGTGAGGCTTGATGAATAGTGACAGGGCTGCTCTCACACTCAATCGCCTCACTGTGAAGATACCTGAAATTAGAAATTAGATCATTTCAAACCATCTACTTTTAAAAGCTAGTTTAATCAAAAAGTGTATATATATATATATATATATTATATATATATATATATATATATGCATATATGCATATATGTGTGTTTGTATATATATATATATACATATAGATACACACACACACACTAAACCTAGTGGCACAAGCTTGTAATTCCAACTTTAGGGATGCCCAGGCTTGAGGATTTGGGGTTCACAGCCAGACTTGGTAACTTTGTGAGACCTTGTCTCACAATAAAAAAAACAAAAACAAAAACAAGAAGGCTTGGTTTGCAGTAGGGTGTAGACTACGTCCTTTGCTTGTTCAAGGATATAGGTTCAATCCCCAGCACTGAAAAAGAAATGTCTAAGTAATTACTGATATATGAACTTTTTTTTCTATTATCTGGATAGTTTTACTCTAAAAAAAAAAAAATAGTTACCAAATAATGAACAGTGAGTAATTAGTAGAGTGAGTGGTCATAAGGTTATAGAAATACATTTGTTTCTCTGTCTTTTTAAATATTAAAGTCTCAGTTATGGTAAGGCATTAAAACATTTGAAATAAAACCAGAATTGAGGCAGAATTGAGGCTGTAATTGAGACTCAGAGAAAAGCACCCCCCCCCCCCGTGTCTTTATCCACTGACCATTTCTTCTGTATATGTCTGTGGGTGCTAGCCACATTGTTACCTTTCAGCCAGACCTGCCTCACCAGCCTGCTGTTATAAATGTACAGGTCAAATGTCCTGGGTTTTGCCAAGGTAAATTGGATGTAGAAGGTTCATATTTGTTTTTTTTTTTTTTTTTTTTTTAGGATTTTTAGAATAAAGGCGATGGAAAAATGTTAATAGCAACTTATTTAATTTTTTTCCTTTATAAAAGTAATACCACTTGCTGTGAAAATTAAGCCCATTTGTGATGGCACAGAAAGGAATGAATGATTGCCCATAATTGTGCCACTCAGAGATAACTACCGGTTAAAGTTTCATCCCAGCCTTCTGACAACCCATTCTTATATAGACGAGGTCATATTATATGTGCAACTATGAGTCCTGGATTTTCTTGTGGAAAAATGTATGTGATATAATATTATTTTGTAAAAAGCCTTTTCTTTTATTAGTTGCCTTACTTCACCATATAAAAGACCAAATTTCCGAGGTTATTCTTCTGAGGACCAAGTATGTCCCCAGTGTCCTGAAACTGTAAATAATACTGTGGTATAAACATCATGATGCTTGACTCATAGGCCCTGGTTGATATCTGTGTATGTAATTACTGGTGCAAACAATGTGAACATTTAGAAATTGATTATATGTTGCTAAATTACTGTCTAGAAGTGTCTTGGTGATAGTCCTGCCAGCAGTATGAGAACCTTTGAATCCACATTCTAGGTATCATTAAAATAAGTCAGTTGGGCATTCAAAGTCAGTGGTTACCATGAGAGCCCCATGATTCACTAAAACTTCGTAGGATCAGGACAACAGTAGAAAGTGTGTTCCTGGGCTTTTGCCTTAGTGGGGAAATCTTCTCAGTTGGATATTTACAGACAGACTGTGTTCACTTGGAAACAGTTCTCTATCCCTTTGCACTGTGCTGTTTTATTCCCATACAGGAACTTACTTGGTGAAATTTATCTTGAGTTTTCCAAATGGTCACATAGGCTTTTGTGTAGACACATGGTTGGGCTGCTAGTAACTTTTCTTATTGCTGGGTTGAAGATCCTACAAGTAACCTAAGGAAGGAAGGATTTGTACTGACCTGTGGTGTGTGAATGTATTCTGCATGGCAGCAGAGGTGTGGCTGAGGCTCCTCACAGAGAACAGGGGATTCTGGCACTCAACTGGCTTACTCCTATTATCCCTCTCCTGATTGAGCCTCCTCTCCTCTGTTCACCACCAGAAACACCCGCAGCACCCTTATACACTCAGCTCTGGGTGATTCCAGAGCCAACACAGCTGACAATGAATACTGACCATCTGTAAGTTTGCATCAGTAGCAAGTTTGGCAATCCTATCTCCCATCCCTTCTAACCACACTGGCTCAGGAAACAGCTTTAGTAGCACTATAGAATCAGATCAATTGAATTTTCTAAGATGTTGACACGGAGAAAAGAATTGTTGAGACCTGATATTGACAGTGCACAATAAAACTGGTTTCTGAACATTGATTCCATTCTGATGCTAATTTTGAGAGTCAGAGGACTAGATTGACAAATGCCTGGGAAGATGGTAAACAAACTTCTCATTTTAAATAAACAAGGGCATTTCTGGATAGGAATAACTAAAAAGACCAGACTTGCCACGTATGCAGGTCACACCATTCAGTAGGTTACTGGCAATGTATCTTTAGAGCCTACCTACATCTTGTCCTGGCCCCTTCCTGTCTGTCTGCTTCCTGGCTGACACGAGGTGAGTAGCTTCTTTCATCCACTGTGCCCCTCAGTGACTTATCACTCAGCTCAGACCTGAGCGATAGAGGCAGACCATGCCCTTTCCTTCTTCAGGTTGGCTTTCTTGTGGTAGCAAGAAAAAGCTGAAATGTAGCGCCATTTACTGCACATTACTGTCCTGCTCCCATGCATGAAGGAAAAAGACAATACTTGCCTTCAATTGTTCTGTGGAATGGAAGATATCTGTGTCCCTAAATATGTGAATTTCAGGAAGGGAAGTGTCAGCAGAGGTATGTTTACAGAGTACTTACTGCACAGCTCTGTCACTTATCCATATGGAGTGGCCGGAATAGTGATAAACAGACCCCATTTAGAAATAAGAACAGCCTTTACTGGTTTGTTGGGAAGAAGAGAACATTGCAAAAGGAGAGAAAACAGAGCAGACTTAGGGGTTTTTGTGTGTTTTATACAGATGATTGGGCCTGGGGTCTTGTGCACACTGAAGAAGGGCTGTGGGGTTTTGTGCACACTAGAAAGGGCTATGCTACAGAGCTGTATCTCCAACTCAACTGTTTTAAAAATCACTACATAATGTCATGATCATAGGTCTTCTAGTCAGACATTATAAAATAGGTCTTCTCTAAGGGTCTTTTCTATGTGAGGGATATATGTAAGTGTTCCTCTGTGTGTGTGTGTGTGTGTGCGTGTGCGTGTGCGTGTGCGTGTGCGTGCGTGTGCGTGTGCGTGTGTACCTCAGTTTGGAGACCCAAAGTTGACATCAGGTGTTTTCCCAGATAGCACTTCACCTATTTATTTATTTATTTACGTATTTTTTCCTTATTTGAGACATTCTCCAAGTGGATCTGGAACTGAATGATTCAGCTCTACTGACTGATTAATGGGTTGTAGTAATCATGACTCTGTGATCTGCCTCCCTCCAGCACTGCAGCTTCATATGTGCGTCACTGTGCTGGCCTGGGTAGATTTCATCAGTGCCTTGAGGTGGGTTTCCTCATGTGAGCTATTGAGGAGCCTTTGTACTCATCGCACTAGGAATTTGCACTGACTAAATGTATGTAGACTTTGTACATTGGGGTTGCTGTTTGACCAATTCCTGTTTGTTTATACTTATTAGAAGCTCCCATTGTATATTATCAATCTAGTGATGGGTGCACCTCTTATAAGAAACGATGCAATTCAGACTCAAAACAACACGTCTCTAGTATAAGTAATTTGCCCCCAAAACATACACCTTGGCTCATCCCTTCTTTCACTTTATGCAAGACTCAAGTGCCACTTACTTAGAAGAGGGCTTCCTGAGCAACTCACCTTATTTTAAATGTCATTGTACCAGATATTATGTATTTATGTATTCCATTTTTGTTTGTTTTATTGTTGTCTGAAAAATGTCATATCTTTGTGATGATAACCATAGAGATGTTTCTTCAGAGCCCTGATTAAGGCCTAACCCAAAGCTCTCAAAAGTATTTGATGTATACGTGAATGTTAAATGTTGAATACTAAAGCTACCCTGATGACGGTGTGCTGTTAAATACTGGACCCAGGGTTGGAGCTCTTGGAGAGTTTGCACTTCTCACACTTATTTAGTGTAACATGGCCACACCGTTGATTATCTTATTCTTTGAGCAAACTTGTCAGTGCACCAGAAATACAGGCTGAAGTTCTCATCCTACCTATTTCTCAGGGGCTCTGTTCTTTAAACCACCATTGCCATGTTTTGGGTCCTTTATCTTTTGGGGGGGCTGTCTTTATTCTCCCCCCTCCTTTGCTTCTGGGCCTGGTTTCATACCCACATTTGCTTTTCTCCCATCCATGCTTCTGAGGTCCCTATTTCCTCAGTGGTTTCCTACCTAATACAGTTATAGTTAAGAAGGGCCCCTGTATGTGAGAAGTAGATTAGTTTGAATTTTTTCAAGGTATAATAATCCCACCACTAGCCGGGTGTTGGTGGCATACACCTTTAATCCCAGCACCCGGGAGGCAAAGGCAGGCGGATCTCTGTGAGTTCAAGGCCAGCCTGTTCCCCAGAGTGAGTGCCAGGATAGGCTCCAAAGCTACACAGAGAAACCCTGTCTCACAAAACAAAAATAAATAAATAAATAAATAAATAAATAAATAAATAAATAAATAAATAATCCCACCACTCTCCCTATAATTGGTGTGTGACCCTGCTTGCTTCTGTGCAGTATTTGCTATTAGCAGTTACATGGCAGAACTGATTTATTTACTCTATTTTTTAAACTATCAACTAAGAACTTTAATTTATTCAATCAAATAAGACATGTTAGAAAAATTATCCTTATATGATATTGCTAGATTATCTAATGTGAATTTAAAAGTTATTTTATTAGTAGTAAAGAAAAAGTATGTATGCATATGTACTATATAATCATCCTTTGTAAGCCAAGAATTGTGGTAGATATAATAAACTGAATGAAATTTAGTTCCCTTATGAGCCCATCAGCATTACACTGGGAGATGAGGTTGATACAGATAAGTAAATTAGTCCTTTTCTTTCCAGTGTTTTGCTCTCCATGGCTCAGGTAACCTGTGGTCATCTGCTCCATGATCCTTCTGCAGACCTATTGTCAGAACAGCAGTAGCCTAAAGCTAGGTTACAGTGCCTATCGGTCATCTCACTTCCTCTTGTGATATAGGCCTTGTGTTATCTCACACAATTATCACAAGAAAGTTGAGTAAAGTTCAGTAAGAGAGTGACAGAACCACATTTGTATAACTTTTATTGTGGAATATTGTTCTATTATAAATCTCTTATTTAGAATTATAAGCTAATCTTTCTGTTGAGCATATGGTATACATTGGAAAGTATCATATATGTAGAGTTTGGAGCTCTTTATCAGTTTGGGCATTCTCTGAATATGTTGGAGTGTACTTCATAAGTAGGTGAACTTCTCTGGCTTGGCAATACCTTATTCTGTGTTCTCTGATAGAGAGACACAAAGATCCCTTCCCATTAGTATATGAAGAGGAGTGAACTTACTCATGGATGGTGGGCTGAAGACCATGGTATTGAGCTGTATGGAGTTAACACAGGTGAAGAGTAAGTGTAGAAGACAGTGCTGGAGATGAGGCTGGCCAAGTAGAGTGAATAGGAACTGGATTATGGCCAGACCTACTGACTCAGGCCTATAATCCCAGGCTAAGGCTGAAGGAATACAAGTCAGCCTGGGCCACATAGTGAGTTCAGGGTTAGCCTGACAACTCAGTAAAACCATGTTTCAGGTTCATAAGAGCACAAGCAAGGCTAGGGGTAGAGCTCCGTGGTAGAGCCCATGCCTAACGTGTAAACTGCTAGGTTCAACCACTAGTAGAACAGCATCAAAAGATCCATATTATAAAGAACCTCATGGTACCTGGTAAGTGGGTGCTGTGCAGCTTTGGGATTGAATGTGGGTGCTCAGAGCTCTTAGAGGAGGAGGATGCTACATTCAAAGTCTGATTAAAGCAAACCATCCCGTGTTCCATGTCTGGGAGAACCTGGGGTTTTGTGCTTGTTGGCCTGTTAAAGTGCAGTTTGGTTGTGCAGGCTGGAGGTTATTATGGAAATACAGGGCAGATGAGATGATGGCTCCTATTGCCAGTCAGGGGTGTAAGGTCTCCGTGGCACGGGTGCTGACATGCCTATATGCTTTGTCTAAACTGTGAAAGTTGACTTTCCTCCTCCCCCCTATATGATGGCTGTGTGAGGCATAGAGTGCTGTAGATGGGAGTCTGGAAATCCCTTCTGTTCGCTTACTTCTCAAAGTTGAAGAAGCAATGGAGGGAGATGGGTGTGGCTGTGCCTCCTGCCTCACCTTCATTCGTTGGTTGATTGGAGGGAAGTTGTGCTGTCTTTCCCTTCACTGCTTCCCTGTGACAGCAGCACACTGGAACAGGGCTTCAACATGGCATTTGCCCAGGAGAAACACGTATACACAGGGGATAGATACTAACAAGTCTGCGCTGGCCTTCCCTTGTCACTGCATGACCACTCGCCTTTGTCTATCCAGGTACCTGAATGGCGTGGGGAAAAATGGAGCAGCCCCTGTGCTCCTGGAGCTGGCCAATGAGGTAATGTTATTGTTATGATTTTATTTAAACCTAAGGGGCTTTTCAAGAGTAGTGTTACTCAGAATTTTAATTAACTTAAAAAAAAGGAAAGATTTTGAGGTGTGTTAGACATTTAAATTGCTCCCTGGTCCCTTTGTACTTTTAATAATTGGACAAAGAACTTCACGAATTAATAAATCAGTTGACATAATTAGTCTACTTCTTTTAAGGCAAATGTACAAACAGCTTCTTTGCTTCTTATTTTGTGGAAAATTTCAACCAAACAGCTCTGAACATGCTCTTAGGATTGGTTGCCTTAATTTAGCATGAGAAATACCTACATCAAGTAAAGAGATGCGTGCCAAGAAAACCTATGCTATTATAAAAACGAAGTGAGAAATTTTATATTTAACAATGTATCATTTACTTAATTCATTTTTCTGTTTGTAAACTTTTATTATAATAAAGGATACAAGCCTATGGAAAAGCACCTTCCCATAAAGAAACATAATATTCTTATTAACACCAAGTATAAAGTGATTTATGGAACTTATTTGTTAACTCTGATCTGCTCCTGTGTGTGGGAACAGCTAACAGCCTAGCATTTTCAAAAGGAAACCCTGAAGATTTCCTGTGAGTGAAGAAACAGCAGAAAGTTCACAATAGTTGCAGAGAGCCTACTGAAAAATAAAATATTTAATTCCTAAACTCTAAAATATTTATCCACTGTAATGAGAGCAATACAGTATTGAGTCTGAGTTGGAATGGCTTATGCAAACCTCATAGGGATGGCATGAAATGCACACTGTTTCTGTGTTGTGTTATAATGGGAAACAGAGAGGCAAGGCAGAAAATGTGTGTTTGCATTAAAGATGACTCTGTGCCATGAACATTAAGCGTTGCAGGAGCAGCAAATTCTGCATGCTGCATTAGGAAGGAAGGATGGCTTCTCTTGCAGCTTATGTCTGCTGCACACTGCTGCAGTCAGCAGAAGAGCAATTACCCATCAGTTACGAGATGGTTTTAATCATCTGGGAAGCATCTCCACAAACTGATAGGGTGGCTAACACACAGAATGGTTTGTCTTGTTTCTTATTTTCTTATTTCTAGAACAAGGTGGGTGTTAGAGATCTCCAGGCATTTTGCTGCTGTTGTTTTAACTTGCCACTCTTAATGACTTGAGGTACCTGAGCACTAAGTAGAATTTTAGTGATTATCCTCTGTGGAAGAGAGGAGGGAGCTAGTAGCATTGTAGGTACATCTGGGAAAAATTGATGCAGACGTGGAGCTTGCTTTTATAGATGATCACATTGACAGCGGAAGTTCTCTAAAGTAGCACTTTATATTCATTTGGATTTTACTTTTAAAGAAAGATGTATTGTTATTTTTATGTATATGGATGTTTTGCCCGCTTTCATACCTGTGTGCCTTGTTTGTGCCTAATATCCATGGAGGCCAGAGGAGAGTGTCAGATTCCCTGGAACTAGAGTTACAGATGGTTGTGAGCCACCACCTGAGTTCTGGGAATCCAACCCAGGTCTTAGGGAAGAGTAACCAGTGCTCTTAATCACTAAACAAACTCTCCAGCTGTTCATTCGAATTTTTAATAGATACTTCTATTGAGCTTAGTTTATGGAACTGATTTCAGCTTCCACCTTTTAACTGTATGGAAAAAGCTAACCCATCACCATGTGTTTCCCTATATCAATAAATCTATTTGCCATGAATATATAGCAATATTTAGCCTCCACCAAATAAATAGTGATTTAGAGACCCCCCCCTTTCTTTTTGGTGCCCAGTTAGTGCAGAGGAACCACTTTGCATCAGATTACTAATGCATTAGGGTAATTTGGAAATGGTGGGTACCAGATTATGGCTTCTAAACATCCAGGCTCCCATGTTTATATGCTAGTTAATACTTAAAGGACATACGCTTGTATCTGGTGGCAATTGATGTGATGGTAATATTTTATGACTCAATATATATTTAATCAGTGGAAACTGTAAAAATTGATGAGAAATGTGTAACTTGTACATTGTGTTGTGCAGCAACTCTCCTCTTAGACAAAAGCACTGTGTTATTGTTGATTTGAGTGGTATAAGGGATCTAGATAGCCATCATTGGTTTCATAAATGTCTTAATACCATTTTTCTTGATCAAGCCTGAAAATGAACATTTTAGGAAATCTCATTCTGTTAGTGATTATATGATCCGTCATTCTGTTCTCTCCACACAAATATTTTCAAGTTACATTTGAAGCACTATGAATTTTACTTACATGCTAAATTCTGACATGAAGCATGATGGCCCTATTTCAGAGCAAGATGGACACATGATTAATATGAAAATTAGAGAGATGCAGGTACCTGAACTAATAAGGTAGTCCTTATTCAGGCTGGACTACCTTCAGTAATTTCACCATTTTTCATGTGTCAGCCCTGATGTGGGTTACTACGAATAAGCAGCTCCGTGGAAAGCATTTCTTTCTACTTGGGGAATTTAAGGGCATCCAAGTACATACATATTTGAAAAAAGAAAACTGCTCATACAAATGAAGCTACCCTCTTTGTCTAGTTACTAAATCAAGATAAAATTTTGGTGTGAGCATGGGACTTGAATACCTGTCAAGAAAAATTCCCGGTGATAATATATGAGGAATATTTCCCATTTTACACTCAGTATAAAAAGGCTCCTATTAGGGAGGCATCATTGCTCTTAAAAAACATATATATTTCATGATAAAATTAATCAATGGTTAATGAATAATCTGAAAAAGAAAGTTTTATA